>NC_080714.1:26051758-26216758 GCF_019097595.1 Hemibagrus wyckioides | reverse complement strand
AAAGTACCCATGTCATCCTTTAAGAAATAAAACACATTAATCCATCTGGTATAAAGAGACTGAAACACTCCAGGATGGTGACAGTAACTCCGCTTCATCACACCACCGTGATGCTTTTCCTCCATCATCACACCCTGTGTGTGTGTGTGTGTGTGTTTTATTCCTGACATTCTGCTGCATGTCTCTATTCCCACCTGTACAAAGTGCCATTTTCTGGCTAAGCACTTAAACCGGCTCAAACTGGATCATCTTCAGCGCAGCTCCAGAGTCTTAAACATGTAAATTCCACTAAAGCCTGATGAAACTGCACAGCTTAGGATGCTGCTGCCTTTCCCACGGGTGTGTGTGTGTGTGTGTGATGAAAAGGTTCCTCCCCCTTTCACCCATGAGCACTACAGCGGAGAGGAGAACCGAGAACACCAGAGCAGACCGTCCAACAGACCACACACTGCATCCTTTTCCTTTCAGTAAAGGAATTCTGAACGGAACACCGGATAGAGTGTGTGCAAAAGTTTGTACACCCTCTGGACAAAACAAATAAGACATAAGAAATAAGAAGTTCAAGTTGCGAATGAGCATCTACATACTTTATTATACTGATAAAAATTTCTTTTAGGTCTCATGCTACACAAGGGGGATGCAAACCTTTGCAAACTCTCATTACCCTGTACACTTCAGTTTTCTGTTCTTTTCTTTTTCCATCAATGGGGCGTACAAAGTTTTGCACACTTATGATTGTTTTTTTGTTTTTTATTTTTCCTTTTTTATTCATCCTTCTTCCTATTTGTCATCCGTGTGTTATCTTTTCCTTCACTGTCTGAATATCTTTATTCACATTTTCTTCTTCTCTTTAATCTTTTTTGCTTTTTTTTACAGTCTCATTTCTTTCTTTTATTTGTCTTTATCTTTCTTTTGCACTTTCATTTTTCTTTTTCACCCATGGGGGATTGTTTTCACCCATTGGGGGATCCTTTTACTTTTTTTCTGCTTCCTCTTATTTTTGCTCTTTTTTTCTCTATACATTTGTTTTCTTACTCACATTTTTATTTCTATTTTTTTTCTCATTTTTATTTTACTTAAAATTTTTTTTTTTAACTTTTTAGCTTTATTTTCCTAATTTCTTTTATTTCTTTTTTATTTTTTTACCATGCCATTTTGACCTCGGATGTTCACCTCATTTCTAACAATATTTAATTTTTTTTCTTTCTATTTTTCTTTCTTTATTGCTTGAATTTTCGCATCTTTTCTTACTATATTAATTTTTTCTTTTTTTTTCTGCTTTTCTGGCTTCTTCTTGTTTTAGTATCTCTCCTTTTCTCTTTTTTCCTCGCTTCTATTTTTCTTTTATCTTCTCTTTACCTCATACTCGTTTCTATCCTACACCTAAGGGGGGTACAAACTTTTGCATTCCACCCTAAACATATATATTTGTTTGGAAAATAAATTCATTTCTTTCCTCAGGTTCATTTCTTTGCTCGTATTCATCCCCTGTTCTTTTTCTGTTCCTCTGCTCCTCTGTGCAGTGTTCTTGCCTGTCAGTGTGTGTTAGTGTCAGAGGAAAGTAAGTCATTTAGAAGAGCTCGGGTGGCGCTAAGGCCCTGAACCCCGGTTAAAGCTCTCGGCTCAGAAGCCTTTGTCTCCTCGGCCCGTGGGATTAGCGCAGATTTGCTGCGAAGAAATAAAGCACTTATTTCATGCCACTTTCCCGATGAAACCTGGCCAAAGCTGTGTTGGCTTGGAGGATTAGGGCAGCACAAAGACGCTGCTTCTGTGTGACTCACCTCCCTGAAAACCGCTGCTACTAACCACCCCCACCCCGTCTCCACACGTCTTCACGTAACTCCACCCGTCTCCACGCATCTCCACCCGATCTCCATGCATCTCCACCCGATTCTGTACATCTCCACACATCTCGACCCCATCTCCATACATCTCCACACGATTCCACATATCTCCACCCTGTCTCCACGCATCTCCACCCCACCTCCATGCATCTCCATCCCATCTCAATGCATCTCCGCCCCGCCTCCACGCATCTCCACCTCGTCTCCACGCATCTCCACCCCATCTCCACACATCTCCAAACACCTCTACACATTTCCATCCTGTCTCCACACGTCCCCACACGATTCCACGTCTCCACCCCATTTCCACCCCGTCTCCACACATCTCCACGCCATTTCCAGAGGATTCCGCACGTCTCCACACATCTCCAAACATCTCCACACATCTCCAAACATCGCACATCTCCATCCCGTCTGCACACGTCTCCATACGAATCCACATGTCTGCACCCCATCTCCACACAATTCCACGTGTCCACACATCTCCACACATCTCCACAGGTCGCCACACATCTCCACACTAATCCACACATCTCCACCCCATCTCCACACATCTCCACCCCATCTCCAAACATCTCCACCCCATCTCCACACAACTCTGCCCCGTCTCCACACGATTCTGCATGTCTCCACCCAGACTTCACACAACTTCACCCTATCTCCAGACGATTCTGCACGTCTCCACCTCATCTCCACACATTACACGATTCTGTAGGTCTCCACACATCTCCATGCATCTCCACCCATCTCTGCACAATTCTGCACATCCCCACACGTCTCCACAAACCTCCACCCATCTCTACATATCTCCACACCATCTTCACATGTCTCCACACATCTCCACCCCATCTTCTCACATCTCCGCACATCTCCACAACATCTGCACACGATTCTGCATATCTCCAACCCATCTCCACCCTGTCTCCACACATCTCCACCTTATCCCCAAATGTCTCCACACCTCTCTACACATCTCCACACATCTCCACATGATCCCGCATGTCTCCACACGTATCCACAAATCTCCACCCCGTCTCCACACTTCACCACATGATTCTGCACATCTCCACATAACTCCACACATTTCCACCATCTCCACAGACATCAGCACATCTCCAATCGTTTCCACTTGTTTCCACACTTCTCCACACATTTTCATCCATCTCCACGTCTCCACCCATGTCCAAATATCTCTTCTCATCTCCACTCTGTCTCCATACTTCTTCACACCACCCCCACCTCATCTTCACCCAGTCTACATTTCTACATGACTCCACATATTCTCACATATCAACATCCATCTCCATTGTCTCAGTTTATCAGTTCTCTTTTACACTTCTTTCCAGGTCCTCTCTCCTTTCTTTCTTTTCTTCTTTTGCTTATTTTTCCTCTGCTTTCTACTACTTTCTTTTATATGTTTTTGGTTTCCTCGCCATTCTTCTTCTCTTCTCTTCTCTTCTCTTCTCTTCTCTTCTCTTCTCTTCTCTTCTCTTCTCTTCTCTTCTCTTCTCTTCACTCTCCTCTCCTGTTCTCACTTCTTCTGTTTTGCTCTTCTCTTCTCTTCTCTTCTCTTCTCTTCTCTTCTCTTCACACTTCTTCTCTTGTCTTTTCTTGTGTTCTCTTTAATCTTCTTCTCTTCTCTTCTCTTCTCTTCTCTTCTCTTCTCTTCTCTTCTCTTCTCTTCTCTTCTCTTCTCCTCTCCTCTCCTCATCTCTCATCTCCTCTCTTCTCTTCTCCAACTTCCTGCCGTTGACAGATGAACCCCAAAGCTTTTACCTACTGCACAGAGCCTCTCTCTGTCCAGACGCATGGTTCAGTTTTTCTCCAGCCCACGCACCCGTTTCAAGCTGACCACAGGAAGGAGGTGACCGTTTACACCAAACCATCACACTGAAGGCCATCGCTGCTCCGTTTAAACATCCTCCAGTTTATTTACATTCTCCTAACTGGATGTAGGCCTCCTAATTTCATTAGTGCAGAGTTTTAGAGCAGAGAGTTTAAGCTTCATGGGTTTAAGTCCCTCCTGCAGTTTAAAAGGCTTAAAGGGGATCTCGCTGAACACAGGAGGGGATTAAGCACTTTAAAGCACCGGGAAGGACCTGACGAGACGATGAGGGGCATGGGGGGTGGATATGGGGTAACCTGAACAGACACGATCTGATAAATCCTAGCCTGTCACACGATATATATATATATATATATATACACATGCACACACAACGAAAATAATAATTATGTCCTAATAAATGAAAAGACATTCCTTTTTTTTTTTTTTCAAGCATAAGCACACGTGCCGCCTTTTCTTGTAAGGATAACGCTAATGCTATCATCTTGTCAGACAATAAATAACGCTAATAACGCTAACACCAGGCACGCTCTGTCCTAAATGATACACATTCAATTTCATTTTCTTTAGCTAAAAAGCATAGCACAACAGCTTCAGATGCTAGCTCACATCCAGCAACCAAATCTTATTATTTTTATTTATCTTATTATACTTATTATTATTATTATTATTATTATTATAGTAGCCTTAACAGACATAACAAAATCACAACGTGTCGAAGACAAACACATGATAGACGCCTCCGAATTAGCCAACCCCTGCTAGTCTAGCTAGCAGGTGTGAAGTGTGTAAAATCAGTGTAAAGCTAGCGGAGCTCTGCAGCGAATCGTTTATCGACGAGGGCCATCTGAACCGATTTTAATATGCTTTAGATTGCTGATGAACTAGCGAGAGACTTAGACAAGCATTGAGAGAGGCTTCTGGCCTTTTAAGACGTCCCCTGTTGGTTTTTGTTTACCTCGCCTGTTTAACAGATGTTGGAGTCCGTAGCAGATCGAGCTCTCTTTTGATTCCTTTAATTACTCATCAATAGCTGAAATTTGTATTGACAAGTGGCTGTCAAGGGCTGAGCTTTGGAGCTGTCAGTTATCTGAGGAAGAGCTGCTTAGCTGTGAGGCCCTCACACACGCGCACCATCGATCCAGGCGCCGCACAATTGAGCAGCTCTCCGCCACTTCTGGAGTGGAGCAGGGGGGAACACGACGCTTCAACAGGGGGATCGATGGGGCTGGTTGGCCTTTGACCCTACATGGTGAGGGATCCAGACCGGCAGGACAGAGACAGACAGACAGACCGAGAGAGAGAGAGAGAGAGAGAGAGAGAGAGAAAACAATCAGAGATACTTTGAAAAGTCGGTCTGAAGGAGAGATTCAACTGAACTTATTACCAGTTTTTTCTTTTAGATGAACAAGCACTTGAGGCATCTCAGAGAGCGGAAATGGGTTTGATATCATCATTTACTTTGAAGGTACAAACATTTGTGTGGAAATGAAGAACTGTTTTTGTGTTTTCTTTGAACATTTCTATGAATATGTCGCCCACAGTAGGCTAGGGAACAACAGAAATACTTAAGAAACACTAGAAATTATAAAATATTAAAGTCCTGAGAGTCTACTTTCATATGAGCTTCGTATTAAGCACTACTGTGGAGTGGAACATGACAAAGACATTCAATCTTCAACATTGGACACCTGGGGGGAAAAAGAGTTAATTCAGCAAACACACACACACACACACACACACACACATTCTCCAGCAGCAGATAAACACACAGAGGTACAACTCTTCTGTCTTTAGTTACAAAGCACTGACACTGGAGACTCCTTTAGTAAATGTTATAAACACACCTAACAGAAGGCTCCTTCTAGAAGGAAATGGAAAATAGCAATTAGCCTAATATTAGGCTTAGATTAGTCCCATTCTCGGTTGTTACCATAGAAAGGATAATGTATTACAAGTGTGTTAATATAAATCTGAGATTTGAGGCACTGCTGGACTGTCAGAGCTGCTGTTAAAGGAAAATTAATCAACTTATGAAGAATCTAGAATCCAAGCAACACATTTCTCTC
The DNA here is from genome assembly GCF_019097595.1 of Hemibagrus wyckioides. Taxonomy (NCBI): domain Eukaryota; kingdom Metazoa; phylum Chordata; class Actinopteri; order Siluriformes; family Bagridae; genus Hemibagrus; species Hemibagrus wyckioides. The sequence goes on along the minus strand of NC_080714.1, from coordinate 26,210,999 downwards.
TCTCTCACACACTGTTTGAGTGACAGATCAATATTGGAAATGAGGTCTAATTAAAGTCAAGTTTGTAAAAGGATCTTGGGACGGTGTTAATGACTGACCCGAGGTCAGACTGATGCCACGGAAGGTTGCAAAAGTAATCAAGTAAAACGAGACACAGGAAATAAAAAGTTGGTTCTTGTTTAATTTCAGAAGTAGAACTATACTAGAGCTCATCACCACATCATCAGCAAAGAAGCACTGCCCCCACATCCTCATCTCGCCATCTCCAGCATCCGAAGGTGATCAGAGGATAAAGTGATCGAACCTGACGATGAAAAAGCGTTTAAGCCGCTCAGTCCCACATGTCTAAATCTCTCCATGCCCAGGAGGAGCATTGTGTGGATATTGATTCTGCTGTGGGAGCTTTTTTTAAATACCTGGTGTGTCCATGTGCGCATGTGTGTGTGTGTGTGTGTGTTGAAGGCCGCCGGATGATACCAAGGGTAAACACAGGGGCCCACAGAGCAGGGGGACACAATGGCTCTCAATCCCCCTCACACACCACTCGCTCCTTTATGCTTGCTGATAAAACAGCTGCTGAGTAAAAAGAGAGATCCCTGAGCTGGCATCTGCTGAAACTGGGAACACACACACACACACTTAACTAGAAACATAGAACCAGACTGCTGTTAAATATTGCTTTCTAAACTCTTCTAAAAACCCTAAGGTTTCTTTTCATAACATTAAAACAGAAAAAGTTCCACATGGAACCATTTGGAGAAGCAACCCGGTTCTGAAAGGCGACAAGAAAGAAAAACAAACCAGACAAAATCCGTTCGAGTTAAATCATTTAATAGGAAACCAAAAAAAATTGATACAAAACAGTTTTGTACAGCTTTATTTACAGCCTTTTTAACCTTTACGTATGTACAGAGTTGCATTATGGGCCGAGAAGGCGTGACCGTGTGTTAGCTCGTGTACTGTGTGACGGGGTGGACAGCGGATTAAAGACGAAAGCGATAAATGTCTTCATTAAGGGACGCCTTTACTTAAACGACATAAATGTGTGACACACACCGTCATGGCTAGAGCGTGGACAGAGACACACACTATAACACACGCCAAAGTGCTTTCAATGTCACGGCTATGAACAAAACCCTGAAACAGGAAGAATGTGTGTGTGTGGTTCTTAGGTCACGTTCACCCCCCCCGGGACAGCGGTCACAAAGTGTCACACGAGCCTGTTACCTGGTCATGCTTTGGCTCTGGTCAATAAGAGCGGCGGTCATATCAGGAGCCTCGAGCTTGTCTTCTGACTCACTTCATTAAATGATAATAAAGTTTAGTGCAAGCCTGTTTGATGTGTAAACACACCGGCAAATTCCGTGGCTTCATTCACCTCTCCAACACACACACACACCTTTCAGCATATGTTCACACATTAAACTGATGACCGATTTGATTTGAGCGACCACTCCATTCCATATAAACTACTCAAACGATTCCTCGACCAATCAGACAGTCGCTCGTGGTCCGATTTATCTGTTGTTCCATTATGGTAGCTTTGTCACTACTGTTAAAAATACTCAACAGGCCACGCCCACAAGTGCCTGACTCTATAACGATGTGCTCTTATTATTGGATACGATTTTGCATTTTCAGGTTACGTTTATACGCGAATAACTCCCGAATGTTGGCTGTATTTGACGCGCATTGAGAAGCTCCGAGCAGATGCTGAGCAGATGTTTGAGTCAGTAAGCCGTACAGGGGGGGGGCTGGGTGAACCTGACCAAAAGAACAAGGTTAGAAACTGATGAACCACGTTTAAACTTCGCTCGCTAAGTTCGTGTAGGGATTTAATCCAGTGCAACATAAAGCAGCAACCTCATCCCTTTTCCTGCACCATCGAAACTGACATGCAGACATCAAAAAAAAAAAAAATAAAAAAAATAAACACCACCCCGTCTTGAGGTGTTTTTCATGTTTAAACAAGGCTGTGAGAGAGAGACGACCTGAAAAGAAATGGCACGAGGTGCGTCGCCCGGTCCGTGTTGTATTGTGTGTGTGTGTTTTTTTTTTGGGGGGGTGGGGGTGGGGGGGACAACAACACACAGCAGCTCGAAGTGGGTGTTCCTTCAAGACCATAGCTGGGAATGTGGGCGTGTCTGAATCCATAAAAAGGAGATTCAACCTCGCTAGCATGAATTCACCTGACAGGATTTCTGGAATGCATTACTCTTTCGTTTTTTGCCGCTAAAACTTATTTCAGAAAACACAATCATGATATCACATTCATACATGGGCTCAAAGACACGCCCACCGATCCCCCTTTCCAGAAGAGGAAGCCGTTGATGGAGGCGGGATTCGCCTCGGGAAGTCCTTGTGTCGGATTAACAACCGAATCTGCACAAATCTCACGGTCAGCAGTGGCATCGTTCCTTCTTTCTCCTCTCTCTCTCCCCTTCTCTCTCTCTCTGGTGCAACAACCCAGCCAAGACGGCTTCACATGGCCTTTTCTCTCTGCGTGCTCAGTGCAGGATGTGATGGGAAAACAGGGACGTCCGTGAGGTCAGAGGTCATCTCTTGACTTTGGCGTCCTCTTTGATCTTCCAGATCATCAGCTCCATGCAGGCGGCGGCGTCCTCGCTGGAGTCGTGGCCCTCCGCTGAATGGAGAAAAAAAAAAATAAAAGAGATGAAGCCTGTTGCTAGGCAGCAAAGCAAAAACAACTGAGAAACCCAACCTGAGCTTGTTCTTTAGATTCAGTAGTGGACTAGAGTGGTGTTTAAGGAGCACTGGGAAGCTGTGCAAGTTCGTGTGAGAGGAGTGCGAGTGTGAGGAGATGGTGCAGCGCTCACCATTGTCCTGGATGATGCGTTTGAGGTGATCGGCCATGATGTTGCGCAGGGCGCGTTTGTATGGCAGGCCGAGGCGGTGAGGGAAGACTACAGCTGTGTCCACGATGGTGCTGTGCAGCAGCTGAGAAAATACACACACACACACAAAATATCAGACAATAAGGTAAATGTAAATATGTGCTGTGTGTGTATGTTAGTATCATGTTTATCTATGGTGTGTGTGTGTGTGTGGTACCTTAAGGGCAAAGAGATCACTCTCCAAGCTGTGGCCAATCAGGATGGACTCTGCGCTGAACATGTTCAGTAAGACGGCCTGCACGTCTCTCAGCCTCATGGTGGCACTCTCAAGATCCTCCTCTGTCACACCAGAGAACCTGAACACACACACAGACACAGAGAGTAAATATACTGTATCATAGCCATTTTGCTTAAACAACTGATAAATCCCAGGAAATAAACACACACACACAGACACATTATAAACTCTTTTACCGTGTGTTATAGTCCACCACTTTGCTCTCTGGCTTTACAAACGTGTCGTAGATCACTTTCAGGTCAGAGTTAATGACCGTCACCCTGGTCAGCTCCAAACCCTGCTTTGTGTAGCACTAGGGAGAAAAATAAAACACACCTTTGAACCACATAAGAGAGTGAGTGTGTGTGTGTTTTATAGACACGTTCTTAATCTTCTACTCCACAATATGCCTCATATCTGTATGTATACACTATATGGTTGTGCATTGATTACTTTGTGTGTGTGTGTGTGTGTGTGTGCAGTAAGCTCGCTCTTAATCTTCTAATCCACAATATCCCTCATCTCTGTGTATATACACTACATGCTTGTGTGTTGATGAATTTTGTGTGTGTTACAATCTCGCTCTTAATCTCATAGTCTACAATATGCCTCATATCTGTATGTATACACTATATGGTTGTGCATTGATTACTTTGTGTGTGTGTGTGTGTGTGTGTGTGTGTTATAAGCTTGTTCTTAATCTTCTAGTCCACAATATGCCTCATATCTGTATGTATACACTATATGGTTCTATTGATGTATTTAGACGTGTGTGTGTGTGTATGTGTGAGTGTGTGTGAGTGTGTGTGCTCACCATCTCACAGTCCAGAGCGTACACTCCGGCGTTTCCGTCAGATGACAAGGGTTTGCTGAATGTCTTTACATATCCGTCTAAAGACTCCTTACGGGCGTCTTGTACGTGTTGCTAAAAAAACAAAAATACAAAAAACCAAGAACGACAGACGATTCAAAACAACAATCTAATAAAAGTGACGGTGCTTTCCTGTGGTCAGAGTGAGAAAGGAAGTGGACAGAGTGTGGGGTCTGGACCCGGAGCACAGGTTCCGAAGACTTACTTTAGCCACCTGACATCCGGGAGAACCGACAGCACCCGAGCAGCAGCTGTACTGCGTCTCCCAGCCTCCAGATACTGTCACACACACACACACACACACACACCAAAAAAAAGAAAGAAATGGAGCTACAAACCTCCTTCATATATTTTGCATCTTTCCCCCATTTCCTCTTTCACACAGAAACATTTTCTTACCCTTGTATCTGCGTAATCTGCCCCAGTGGTGGTTACACTCCTCTTTGCGGACGCAGCTGCCGTTGGTGTTGACCTTGTACTCGGCTCCGCACCGGCAGCACACCTTAGAGAAGGCTGAGAAAACATGCAAGAAAAATAAAATTTCTTTTAAAAGACAATAATAAAGTGCTGGCCAAAATTTTATTTTTTCTGTAACATACTTTGTGTAAGAAACTCATTTAGTAAACTTTAAACCACGTTTTGAAAACTTTACTTAAGATGGATGGGTGGGTGTAAATGAGGAAACGACTCTTTTGTCATTTTAAATTATTAAAATTATTTTTTCATTACATAAATGATCTCATATACGCTAAATGCCCAACTTGCAACCCGTAGACACAGAAAGGAAAAACAGACAGCAGACCCAGAAACAGTGAGAGCTCAGAGCCTGGAGGCAAAAACAACATCGCCATCTAGTGGTGGAATAACTGCTGAGTGAGAAAGAACATAAAAGTAAAAAAGAAAACGAAGAGTGACAACAGGAAGTGGATAGAAAAGTGGACAGAGTGAGAAGGAAGTGGACAAAGCAAGAAAGGAAATGAGAAAGTAAGTGGACATATTAGGAAAGGAAGTGGACAGAATGTGAAAGGAAATGAGACAGAAAGTGGACACAATGAGAAATGAAGTGGGCAGAGTGAAAGGAAATGAGAAGGAAAGTGGACATGATAAGAAAGGAAGTGGACAGAGCAAGGGAGTGATTGCGAAAGGACGTAAGCAACAAAGTGAGGGAAAAAAGTGGAAAAAAAGTGCTGAATTCATCAAAGGTTTTCTCAGTTCACGCTCTGTCCATTTATTCATCCATCCCTCCATCCATCCATCAATCAACAAAAGAGCACATAAAGGTTCTCACGGTCTTGGTTTTTCTTCTCAGGAGCGTTATAGATGATGGCATGACCCAGGTGCTCAGGATGAGGTCTTGGGTAACCGTGTTCCTGCAGCTGCTCCTCAGTCAAAACGTACGCTTTCAGTTTCTGGTAGAGAACTGCACCTGCAGAACACACACACACACACAAAGACTCTAAACATATCCATTACTACAAATCAAATATAACTTAAAGGTGCAGTTTGTAACATTTCATCTCAACCTGTAAAAATTTTTTTTTAAATATATAATAATAATAATAATAATAATAATAATAATAATAATAATAATAATTTTTCATTCAATTAAATGAAAAATTATTATTATTATTATTATTATTATTATTATTATTTTCAATAATATCCAGATCCTGGTATTCACAACAGTTAATCCATGCATACTGTTCAAATTTTTCTGGCCCAGAAATGCTCCCTAGACTTGACCGCTCTGCTCCTTTTCATTAAAGTTCAACCCAATCACACATTTTAATCGAGGAGGTAAATCAGGTCAGGTGGGTCAGCTGGGGGTTAAAGTTAAATGCTAATAACTATGAAAAAATGACAAACCGCTCCTTTAAATTTAGTAAAACTAGTTCTTGAACTGGCCTGTTAATGGTTACTTGATGTAACAGTGTCTAAAAACTGCAGATGACTCGGTCAGAGCAAAAGCTTTAGCTACCTTTGAGCTGTACATCCTGCTGTTTGCCCGTGCGGTTGACGGTGTAGCTGGTCGTCGCTGCCAGTCGGCCGCCCAGAACTCCCTCGTGAGACTGAGACTTCCTGTTCACAGACACGGGCGACTTCTCTGAAGAGGAACGACACAAAGAATGTTTGTGAAATGCTTGTGGTAAGTAAAGACATAAGCAAAGGTGTTGAGACGGAGACGGTACGAGTCGTACTGGTGGACGGGGAGGCAGCCAGCCGGGGCGGAGCTGCAGGGGTTGCGCTCTTGCTGCGCAGTTTCTTCAGCACGTTCACGGCGACGTTCAGGTAGATGTTTTTACTGCTGCTGCGCTCATACACCTGCTTCTCCTCTTCCAGAGCCTGGAGGAACGAACACACACACACACCTCCAGTTAACATCATCTTGAGCTTCATATAATATTTCAGATACTGTATATAAATCTATATAAATTCCTCATGAGGTTCTCTCTAAACATTTAAGAGACAAAAACTGGTCATGTGACCGAGAACGTGGCGTGAGGTCCGAGCTTCATGCCGTTCACACGTAATAAAAACTCACCGTCTGAAAAGCGACGTCCTCCGACGGACAGAACTTGAGACATTCGTCGATGAAGACATTGAGGTAGCGCTGCCGTATGTTAGTGGGCACTTTCGCTCCGAACTCAGTGGGAATGACTGGCCGCTTCACAGAAGTGCTCTGTACCAGTTGGAGAGAGGGGGAGAAAGAGAGGGAGGGAGAGAGAGGGAGAAAAAGAGAGAGGGAGAGAGAAATGGAGAGAGAGAAAGGGAGAGAGAGAGGGGCAGAAAGAGAGAGAGAGGAACAGAGAAACAGAGAGAGGGAGAGGAACAGAGAGAAACAGAGAAAGAGAGAGATAGGGAAAGAGAGAGGAAAAGCAGACAAATGATACAGCACTGTGTTAGAAGACATTATGTTCAGACTTTTTTTTGTTGTTCGAAAGGCTGTTCAGAAAAATAAATTAAAAATAAATAAATAAATAAATAAAAATAAACTATGATCAGGCGTTTGAGTTGCGCTGCTGTGTGTCTGACACCTTGAGTGTAGGAGTGTGTGCCACTCTCCTCTGCGACGTAGTGGACACAGTTTTGGACAACATGGCGGCCGACGTGTGCGCTTTGATTGACGACTGATCCGGAGCCGATCTGCTGGGTGATAAGACACTGCGCTGCGACTCTGACAGAACTACACAACACACACACACACACACACAATAAAGAATGGGTCATTATATCCCTTACAACACATTCTATAACATCTAAACTCAATTTAATTACACTAATCACTTTTTACCGGGTTTTTTAGCTGAGACGAGGGCGGGGTTCGGGCGGTGCATCACTCTGCGTTTCTCCCCCGATGCTGCACCGCAGGACAGAGGACGTGACGCCGGGGCTGCGTCCTTGGTGGACGCGGCCAGCTGTGCCGCTTGCTGCTGAGCGATCTGCATGCGCTGATAACACATCTCCTGAGCGGTCAGTCTGCGCTGGGGCTTGGGCAAGACGTTCAGCGACGTCTCCGTCTATCGGAAAAGCGAGGAATCGATAACTGAGTCGTATATAAAGAGATACGGCAACATTTTATCAACCTTATATCCATTTACTTACTTTTAATCAGCTGATGAAGATAAATAAATAAACACAGAAAACAGGTGGACAGATGTTATGATTCGATTGGCTCTTGTTGTTGTGTCCATGTCGATGATTGAGTGTCTTTGTCATGTCCCACTCCACAGTGGAGGTTAATATGAAGCTCATATGAAAGTAGACACTCAGGACTTTAAGAATTTGGAGTGTTTTATAAGTATTTCTGCTTTTCTCTAGCCTACTAAGGGTAATGTATTCATAGAAAAGTTCCCAAAAAACAAAAACTGGTTAATTTATTCCACAGAAATGTTTGAAGTAACTGTTGATATCGAACCCATTTCTGCTCTCTGAGACGCTCCGAGTGCTTGTTCATCTAAAAAGCGCCTAAACTCTGATCTTCAACCAGTAAAATTCTGTGTAAGGTTCTCCAACAGAGGGAAAAACACACGTCTAAAACACACTGACTCATTTTAGATCAGACTCACAGCCAGAACATCATTCGTTTGTTTACTCTGATCGAAAATGTCTCATGAGTTGATTTATATAACGGGATTAACGCAAGATATAATCTCTGTGCTGTTTTTTGTCCCACTGAGAGAAAAAAAACAGCTCGACACTCACGCTTCCTTTGGCTTTGAAATGTGAAACTCTCTTCTTCTGGCCGGGGACGAGTGTGGTTAAAGTGCTCTGTGCTTCTTGATCTTCCTCCTTCTCTTTAGGAGGCTGAAACACACACACACACACACACAGAGAGAACAAAACTGAAAACACAGCGAGATTAAAAACAAAACAAAAGCAAAAAAAAAAAAAAAACCCAGCATAATTCCACTTCATGGTTTCGGTTTGAACTTCCTCTGAACCGACCCCAGAACTGCGGCACGCTAACAAATGCAGTAACTAGCTAATTAACATGGGCGTGTAGCTCGATACCTGTTTAGCTTGCCGTCCTTTGTCTTCCGTTTTCACATATTTGGACTCGTTGAAGATCCTGAGGCACTCCTCCATAGGATCTGAGTCGTACTCGACATCCTCCTGAAGTATAGAAAAGTCTGCGGCATCATCAGCATAGTCACCTTCATCATCATTATCATCATAATTGTGTGCATCATCTTCATCCCCAGGCCCAATGTCGTCCTCGGAAGACGTCTCTGTGGCGTCGGACGCTTTCCTCTTGTTTACCACGCTGCCACGTTTGAACGCCGAAGCGGACTTCCTGACCACCCGCTCGTCTTCCTCGTCCTCCACGTCCTCTTCCTCGGGGCTCTCGTCTCCAAACAGGTCGGCGTGACTCAGAGAGCGCGGCTTGGCCTTCGCAGATTTGCTGTCCTTCTTCTCCAGAGATGAGCTCCTCTTCTTGTTCTTGTCTTTGCTGCTGATGCTGATGGCACTGCTGCTGCTGCTGCTTTTCTTTCTGTCCTTCTCTCTGCTGTCTGTTCTCCCGTTTTTCTGTTCCTTGTACTTGGCTTTGTCTAACCTGGGCTTCTTAGCCTCGCTGAGATTTCGCTCCTTATCTCCGTGGCCCTGTTCTCCTTTCTTCTTGTCCGGAGGCTTTTTGCTTTTCCCGTCTTTCCATTTCAGTTCTTTCCCTCCTTTTTCTGCCTCTTTGGACTTGATCTTCTCTCCATGGCTCTTCTCCTTCTTCCCGCCATCCTGACTCGGCTTCTTGGACATCTTCTCTACACAGCTGCTTCCTTTCTTGTCTTTGTGGCTGCTGCTCTTCTTGACAGACTCTGTAATCCCTTTCCTCGCCGTTTTGTCGCTCTGAGGTGTCGCTTTCTTCAACTGGATGCTGTTCTTGGTGCACTTTTTATCCACTTTGTCGTCCGGCTGCTCGAAATCGAGAGGCTCGAAGCCGTCAGATTCATTGTCGTCGATCGGGAATTCCTGAGCCAGCGTCTGTCTGCTGGCTGACATTTCTCTAGATTTCCTTTTTTCGTCGTCCATCAAGTCGCCGCTGCTTTTCCGCCTCTGCAGGCGGCTCACGGGCGTAGGGCGATACTCGTTTCCGGAACTTTCTTCGTCGGATCCGAAGTCGGCCGTGTACTTTTGGGGTTCACCCGGAAGCTGTCTCGGCTTCTTCGCCACAGGGACATATTCCTCGTCTGTGCTATGCTTGTGCCATCCGGTGTGACCTCTTTTCCTCCCATCTCCCTCCGTCCCCATGTCTTTCATGCCCTTGGCGCCCGGTTTAGCAGAAAAGTTGGACATTGGATCGTATTCCATGTCCGTGGGCGGTCTCAAATTGTCCAGCGTGTACTTATTCTTTGAGGATGACGAGCACGTGGAGGAGATGCGGGACGTCGGAGCGGGTGCCGATTTTTTCACCGCTGCTCTGGAGACGGCCGTAGGGACATACTCCATGGAGTTAGTGTGGCTGCTGCTGTTGCTCTCCGAGTCCAGCGTGTATTTACTAGAGCGAGGAGTCGGGTTGTACTCGGACGTCTGGCTCATCTGATAACTCCCCGGATCGTAAGGGCTATGCAACGACGCAGCAGCAACCGTCTGCCTGCTGTAACCCGCTTTAATAGAGCTGTTTGCAGGATCGTATCCCTGCTCGCCCATCCGAGACAGCTTCTTCTTCTCCTTCTCCATTTCGCTCTGGACGGCTTCGATGGCCCGGTTAACCAGCTCCAGCTCCGTGGGTCCTGGATCCAGCACTGGGCTCGACTGGGGTTCGGCATTGTATTGCTCTCCGGGTCGGACCACCTCAGGGTTAAACGGATCATAGCCTTGGTCTGCACAGAAGAGACGAAACACGACACGCAATTAGACAGTGTTTTTTTCTTCTTCACACTCAATTTAGGTGCAAAGTAATATTGGAAATTTAAAATAATTGTGGCTAGGACAAAAGAGAACGGCCAGAGGAGGCGATGTGAAATATATCTAAATAAATACTCTGCATAACAGTGAACATAAAAGCATCTCAAAACACACAACCTCCACAAAAACCAAAGGCAAACAACAGGAACTTAAACCGGGCACGGATTCACGGAAATCATCCAAATCAGGAAAATGACATCTGCTCTTGTATCAGTCACGTGATTGGCTGAACTTCAAACGTTAACTATATTTATCCTTGCATAAGCTTTCTTCCTGTGAAGATCATCTGGGGTAAAGGCCAGTTTTAAAAAAAAGTCAGTCAAGTTCATGTCAAGTTTGAGGAAACGGATTTTTTTTTGACACTGGAGGAGTCTGTTTCATTTCAGCAATTTTAATGAATTGCAACAGAAAGCAGAGGGAAAGTTTACATAACAAGAGTGAGTCTTTACAGGAGACAGAGACAGCGGGCACAATTCATGTCAAACGTTGACCCTCAGCTTTAAAAATGAAAAAAATAAATAAAAAATAAACACACAGACTCGACTGAGACGAAGATTTCATCTGATATGTTGAAGAACATCTGGAAATAAAGCTGCATTATGGTAGTATTCGTGCAGCTGTGATTTAAAGCGTCCGAGCTCGAGTTGCTGATGAGAGGGAATGAAACTTGGCTTGATTAAAGCTCCTTTGCTATTTAGTGAACGGATATAACCTACATTTGAAATGGGTCAGTTACAGAGAATATAGTGAGTTGTGCACAAGCTCTTGGGTTTCATGCACGTACAACCTAGAGGTAGAAGTGTATATATACACACACAGGAAGGCGAACAAAAACAGGATGCATCATGACCTGACCTCACACTAATACATCAGCTCAAAGAGGTAAATAAACCAAACGCAGTTCACCGTTCGAGTCAGATGTCCCCTCTTTAGCCTTCCTGAGCTCATACACTCCAGCGGATGCTCTTTGTCTGCTGTTGCTGTGTCTGAAGTGGCAGTACGGTCTGTTACAGCCGTCACTACCTCCAGTATAAAACGGGCAATCAAGCCCACGGAATAAACCGGTGGACCTCAGCATGGTCACGCTGAGACGTTTTCATAACCACGCTCATTCAAACGGGGGGTTTATTCAGCAGCAAATAGTTCCACTTTAGTTTCGAGTTTGCTGGGGCTTTGCGTATCTTTTTTGAACCCCGCTGCTTTCTTTCCCGAGCTTGCTTTCTTTCTTACACCAAAGCTTCCTAGTGCGCCGCCATGTTGAATCGGACGGCTTCGAATATAAGCGCGGGTTAGAGGGGTAGTGCACAAGGGGTTAGGGTTGACGCCATTACTGGTGTACCCTATGTAGGACTCTTATGAAGGGAGTCAAGTGGGATTTTAAAAACCGCCCCGTTAAAGGCCCCGGGCCGTACTGTTTTTAGTACGCCGTGGCGGTTGCCTGCTTCGAAGTAAGCTAAATTAACTCCGCTAAGAAGTTTGCAAACGCTTCCCAGCTGCATGCAAATGCGTTTACTGCTTAAAAACTAGGCCTCTTAACGCCACATCCTGGGCTTTTCCACTTTACAAAAAAGTCAAATGTACACGTATTAGTGTGAGAAAAGTTTTATTAGCCCAAATATAGAGGGGGTGTGTGTGTATGTATATCTATATATCAAGACCCCCCCCCCCCCCCGGTATGCGTGTTATTGAGACGAAACCCAAATCTCCACTAACATTTAAAAAAACGTTAGTTTGTGTAAAAAGAGTAAAAGGAGACAACAGAACTTTATTTCCAAAAGTACAAATGAGATTTTCCATCACAGGACACAGTTCATTTCCAAATTTCAAAGAGGTCCATAGGAGTCCATGTTTCTCACGAGAGCCAACCCCTTACCACAGATCCTTCATGGTGTAATAGAGCCATTATTATTACCACGCTCAGATACCAAACCACGACACTCCCATCCTTGGTCCAGAGAGAACCTTGGAGTCCTTTCCTTGCAGGTTCTCTAAAACTCAAAATAAAAAAACAGCCCTTCTCCAGTCGAAGATGTTGGAGTAAAGAAAGCACCAACTGTTTAAGATCGTTCAGGCAGGGTTGGGAAGCAATGCACCAAATTAGTCGGACATGCAGATAGTTCTATCAGTGCAATGTCTTTGTAGATTCAGGCTACAAAAGCTTTGTTCACCTGGAGCATATCTAGCTTAAATGGTTTGTCAGTTTTCTTTTCCAATATTTTATCCAATTTGTCAGTTGGACTCAATGTGCAACAAGCTTTGCATTTGTAAGAAAGAAATTTAAATGACAAAACTTCAGTGAAAGTGAGCCAAGTACATTTTCTCCCTGATTTTTTAAATTTAGCCCTCACCAAGATTGGAGAACTGCTATAACATTACCTGGGTTCTCCACTACACCATCATGCACTAGACTTTTTTTAAACACTTTCACCTAAAATTCTATGGTAATTCTTGTCCAATTTCTTTTTGTAACATTTATTTCTAAGAAATGTACTTTTAAGTAAGCCCAAAGCCACTACAGATCCTTACAAAACCCACACAAAATGTGAAACTAAATGGAAATTAGGCCAGTTGTAACCTAGTAAATTAAACCTAAACACCACACAATTGGCTTACACCCATTTTCCTTGCTGTTGGTAGTTTATACACCTACTAGAGAGATGCACGTTTATACAAGCTCACCATAGCAGTATATTACAAACAGCATGCCAGACACCACCACAAAGAAAGTCTAACTGTTGACTTCACTCCCTTTTATAAAACATTCACACCTGCAACCAGTCAAGAGCAGATTGATGCCTAACGAGGGGTGTGTCCAGTTTAATGAGTCTAATTCACATTGCCTGATGTCAAATTAACACTTTGGCGTTTGGTTTTTATGTCTGTCTATCTATCTGTCTGTCTGTCTATCTATCTATCTATCTATCTATCTATCTATCTATCTATCTATCTATCTATCCATCCATCCGTCTGTCTATAACATGCTTCCATCCCTGTATTGAGAATAAAGACTTCATTAATGGAAGAAATAAAGAGAAGGGAAAATGGATATATAAATGGATCATGGGTTATGATTTCCACCACCGTAATGCAATGAAAAAACATGGATGGTATATATGAGAAACAAAAGTTATTACCGTAGTGATACTGTAAGACCTGTAGGGAGCCATACTGCACATCGCACTAGGTAACTACGACAATCTTCAGAAAGTTATTTCTATTTTTTTTAAACATGTAATAAATTTTATTACTATACTAATACTGTATGACATGTAATACTGTTCTATGTCCATACTTTATCCTGCTGCAATACACAACAGGTATCATGCAACTACACCCCGAGGTAAAACCTCAAACAGTTGTCTACGTTATGCACTTTTTAGACGGTCCCTTACTGGCCGAATTCGATATATATATATAGCGTCAGTGACTTTCTTTAGCTTTAACAGTGGAGGCTTTTCAAATATATTCGATTCTCTGTCCACTCCAGATTTAGAATATGGACGCTTTTGTGTTGTTTATTGTATGAAAAATGTCTGATGTCAAAATCGCGACGACGACAGACACACCCATCGTGCGCGAGCGCCACGTGCAGCGTGTAAACCTGCCTCTGGGAGGGATTTGTGTTGGTGTGAGGCTGTTGTGTGCAGTGGCTAACCCAAGGCACTGCCCAAGAGGATTACTTCCCTTTTTCCCGCCACAAATGGTAACGTCTGTCCAATTCACTGCAGAAGAGTTTCGTCCAGAGTAACATAGGAAATAAAAGACAAAAACAGGGAGCAGATTATGGAAGTGAGTTTGGACTTCCTCTCTGGTAAGATTCTGTTGACTTTCACCCTTTATTCTTCCTCTCCAACTTTCTTTCTGTCTTCCTGTCGATCTGGATTGGACTGAACATTCCTTCATTACTTACGGAACAGATGAGGGGACTGAAATGAATTACTAAGACTTTTTCCGAGTCACAGATCCACAACCACATTTATGCATTTTTCTGGCTTGTCTCACTCACTTTGTATTTCAGAACAACCAGGATGTTGAAATCTTGTTACCCAAATTCCTCTTGTGTTTTCTTGCAGACGTGCAGATGTCGCACAAGGAGGTGATGAGGAACGGTGTGCTGAAGTCCACCCAGGCCAGTACCTGTTTAAGTGGTCAGTCAGTCAAAGATGTGATTCTAAACAAGTGCTACATTCCGCTTTCGGTCAGCGTAGGCGAGGCATACGAGAGTGAGACCTTGGACTTGGAAAGTGTGATTGCGCAGGAGTTCATAGAAGGCACTGAGGGTGGTAAGTTGCTCCTTTGTGGAGGACAAGGGATGGGAAAGACCACGGCAGTGGAACAGCTTATATGGGACTGGGCCTCTGGGATCAATCTTCAGCACTTTGCGTTTGTCATGCGATTGTGTCCTAGTGTGCTGAGTGGACCTGACCAGAGTTTGCAGAGCATGCTTCTCAGTACACACACTCATATCTCTGCTGAGCATCTTGAGATCATCTTGAAGACACCTCACACAATACTTCTTGTGTTGGATGATGCCCAGGACCTTCTCTCCAATTACCCTGAATCTGATAAGCTGGTATGTGAGCTACATCAGCCAGCAGAGGGCACCGTGTTGGTGCACAGTTTACTAGAGGGTTCTCTGCTACCTGGTGTGTCCTTACTCCTCACATCCAGGGAAGCTGTCGAACTGGAATCTGCACGTTTTGCTAACCTGATAGGTTTCTCCAGCTCCCAAAGGAAAGCTTTCTTCCAGCGCTTCTTCGACGACAAAGATAAAGGAGAGCAGATTCTCCATCGTTGCGAGCAAGCCGTGGGAGTCAAGGAGCTTTGTGCTTGTCCTGGGTTTTGCTGGACACTGTGCTGTGTGTGTAAAGAGCGACTAGAGCATCAATATGGTGTTCCAGAGACACTGAGTGAGCTCTACTGCGTGATCACAAACACACTACTAAAGGAGCACAAGGTGAGCGTGGAGATGGCAAAGGAACTGATTTACGGTTTGGGGAAACTTGCAGAACAGTGTACGTCTGTCTGTACACACCCTGACATCATCAAATGTGGCCTTCAACCCTTTCTGGGCTCCAAGATCCTGACTGATATCCTGCAAGTCAATGCTGGCGATGGCGCTTCTCCTGATGCTACATTCTCCTTCAGGTCCCTGACATTAAAAGACTTTTTAAGGGCAGCCTACTTTTATCTTGACCGTGACGATGGCAGGATCGTAGAAACTCCAATGGAAATCCAAAACTACCATTTTTTTCTTGCTGGCCTTTCAGATCCTATGCAGAGGAAACTTCTGGAAACCTCAGCAGGTCTTTTCAACAGTGGCCGTATCTCTGAGTTCCACCGCTGGCTCATGAGCGTGGCTGCGGAGGTGCTGCCGAGCATGAACAAAATGAATCACTGGCAAGTCTTGCGTATCCTTCATCACACGCTCAGCCCTACACTGGTAAGAGAGAGTGTGAGCTCGTGCAAGTGGAGGTTGATCAGCTATGGTGGCATGCAGGACACAGATTGTGCAGCGCTGGCATTTGTGGTGCGATGCTTAGGAGAACTGCAGGACCTGAACCTGTACATGAGTTCACTTACAGAGGAGCAGGCGGAGAAGCTCGTAACTGTCTTCCGCTTGGCCAAAACCATCAAGTAAGTATAATTAATAGGGTCAGTGGTGTAAATGGATGGAAGTCCAGTTGAGATGTATTCTTTATTGTCCTGGTTGGCAGTGGTACTAGCACTAGTCTTGCTAGTTTTTGGTTAAGAAAAGCATTTATGCTGGATCTTGTTCTCATCTTTCTTTCATTTGGACTCAATCCTGACGGACTGCACTACCTTAATAGTTGGTCTTGACGTGATTTCAAGATCTCTAGTCTGCTAGATTTATTAATGGTGGTCCTGACCCTATATAGCACTATTATTAAAGATTATGTAGAGGCATGAATGCTTAAGAATTTGTCAGAATGGCACCACCTGAGTCTATTCTATTTCAATTCAGGATGCCAAAATGCAATCATTAAACAATTTATTCATCTTGAAACTCATAACATGTCTCCTAGGACAGGGTGTCCAGTGTTCTCTGGGAAAGGGTTGGTGTTGGTGCAGGTTTTCATTCTAACCATGCAAAAGCCACATCTGAGTCTGATTAAACAGGTGAAATCAGATGTGGCTTTTGGTTGATTGGAATGAAAACCTGCACCCATACCTGCATTTGCGTATATGATTGGATCTCCCTGTCCTAACTGAACCTTCTATCTTTCCTCCTGTCCATCACTCGATTCATCTCCTAGTTCATTCACCTAATATATCTCCCAGTCCAGCTCCTAGTCCATTCTCTAGTTTACCCCCCATCCGGTTTCCCCACACTGTCCACCTCCTACGACGGGAGTGTCTAATCTTATCCGGAAATGACTGGTGTTGGTGCAGGTTTTCATTCCAACCAAACAAAAGCCACACCCAAGTCTACTGAAAACCAAGATCAACTGATTAAACCGTAGGAATCAGCTGTGGCTCCTTCTTGATTGGACCTGCACCCACACTGGCATTAACGGATAAGATTGGACCCCCAGTACTAGGTCCTGACAGTTAGTGCTGTAAGAATGTTGAAACAAGGAGCCAGTAAGAAACTAATAAATGTGGTCCTCTGGAGGGCAATACAGCACTACTTCCCTTTCCTTTCTACAAACCAAGCCTCTGGTCAAAGCTGTGGTTATACTGTGATTACGGTTCAGTGTAGCAGAAGCAAACAGAAGCAAAATCCACCTCAACAGGAAATTATGACCACTTCTTGTGTGAAGGCAGTGTTTGATTATTAAAGCAATCCCCTGATGATTGGTGTTCAGTGAAGAGTTAAACCACCATGAGCAATGGATTAAGGTTTTTCTTTTCAGTGTGGTACGTTTTCTTCATGTCAGAAATGAAGAGCAGCTGTTCCCTGTCATGTTTCCCAACAGCGCAATTTGTCTTTTTAGTGTAGGTCCAAGGGGAAGTGGTAGCTCAGTGGTTAAGGTATTGGACTAGTGATCTGAACCACTGCTGGGCCACTGATCAAAAGGTTGTCAGTTCAACTCTATGTCCACCAAGCTGCCACTGCTGGGCCCTTGAGCAAGGCCCTTAACCCTTAACTGCTCATAAATGCAGGTCTTTGTTGATAAGGGTGTCACCGTAAATGTAAGCCAGCATCTCTATACTGTTTTTCCTCAACCCTAGTTCTATTAGGACTACTTACAGATTTTCCAGTCGGATGAGATTGCACTTCATATTTATAGACCAAGACTAGTAGTGTATGATATTTTAAGCAGTGGCCTGATCTTTGACACGAGTTTCTGTTGTGCAGTCTTAAGTATCACCATGCTATGATTTAGATTCAGTATAAAAGAGAGGGAAATCTGGGATTTCAGTAAGTTTTATTCATCACTGTTTGTACTGTTTTACCCTGTAGGGTCCTTGGGACAGCGGTGGTTTGTTAAAGCCAGAGAGATTAAAGATTCAAGCCCAGGATAGTTAAAAATCTGGAGTCACTGATTTCATGCTAAAGCTCATTAACAAAGTGGCTTATGTTTCAAGCTATTATTAGGCCAATAGATATAGGAATATAATTATCAGTTGGAAAGAATACCACTTCATAGGTTTGTGTGATGAAGCATGTTTATCATCCCTACACGATAACATGCTGCCAGAAAAAACTGTGTTTTTCTCCATATTTAAATAGACAGTGTGTGAAATGAATGATTTGTGCAGGATTTTTGATGTCTCTGATATTACCTGACTCTGTCTGGAAGGCCTGCCCCTTTCCCCCATTCACACAGCACATGAACTTGTCTAGACTCACCCGATGCTATGGTTTTATTTATTTATTTTCCCCTACACATTTGAAGAGTTTTCGTGATGCCACTGCCAGCAAGCAGCTCCAGACTACACACCTAGTAATATTATTACACCCTTCTATACTCTTCTTAAGCCTAAATGGTGGAGATGCTTGCTTTTCTGTCTTATTTTATTAAACCCTCGATGAATAAATAATTTATCGTGATTTTTTTTTTTTTGCACGGAAAAATCAGTGATGCATAGAGATTTTTTTGTTTTAGATGATAAATAATAAAACTATATTATTTCTTGTTTTTTGTATACTGTATTTTGTAACTGTGTAATGTAACTGTGTGTGTGTGTGTGTTATTATTTTTTAATCTTAACATTTTTAAAAGTATTAAATGTTCAACCTTTCAGCTTGGATCAAAGCAAAGTGAGTGTTGGTGTGATCAGACATGTGGCTCGGGCGCTGAAGGACGGACAAACCAACGACGTCAGCTTGACCCACTGCAGACTGGGAGACGAAGCAGTCAAGATCCTGTGTTCCTCCATCACACACTCCAGCCTGCACACACTCAAGTACGATCTGTACAAGGGCACACACAATCACATAAAAGAACCCCTTTTTTGTCATTATGTATGTCAGTGTGTGTGTGTACTGGTTTTGTGTGTGTAGCTTGTGGGACTGCCATCTGACACCGGCATGCAGTGAAGCGCTCGCTGAGATGTTGACCGCTTCTAAGCTGCGTGTGTTGAACCTGGGAGCTAACAAGATAAAGGATGAAGGAATTGTCCGGCTCATCGGTGCGCTCGGGACATCCACGTGCACGCTGCAGAATCTTTGGTTTGTGTGTTTTTGTTAAATGCACACAAATACTAATAAGCAGTTAAGCATTTTTATTTACACTCTGGGTTTTCGTTGCACGTTAAGTAAGGTTTTCTGTCCGTTTGTGTGTGTGTGTGTTCTACAGCTTGGATCTCTGTCGTTTGACTGGATCATGCTTGGCTGTGCTGTCATCAGCCCTGACATCTTCTCTCTCAGAGCTGAGGAATCTTAACCTGAGAAGGACCAACCTGGCTGATGAAACTCTGGAACATCTCTCACAAGCGCTACAAAGTGGCCGCAGCAAACTCAACACACTGAGGTAGCACACACAAACACACACACACACACACACACGCTATACATGTACACCATGGTATGTCCATAAAACTGTATACACATACAAAATGCACGTTTTGGAGAAATAAGTTTTCACTTGATTTATTTGTTTGTTTTTTGTTTATTTATTTATTTATTTATTTTTATTTAATATACTCCCAGTTTACATATCCATTTCAAATTTACACACAATATTGTTCAATTGGGTAAAAAAATGAATTCATAATTCTAAAGATATGTTATAAAAAACTCCATTGATAGGCAGAAAAGTCTTCAGACTTTATATTAACAAAATGTATATTTAAAGCGTCAATAAAAAATAATATTATTATCAATAATAATATATATGCTGCAAAAAAGCGGATTGCTGAGCTTCACAACTACACAATTTCTCAACTCTGACTGCTTTTACCTTAGATCTTGTGGTATAAGTGGCCTGTTTAACAAGAGCAGTGTTAAAAACAGTAAATCTAGTAATCTATACCAGTTCACAAAATCTCTGCTGAACACAATGCCACTGTGTATTCTGGAACAAAAAACACTGGAGTGAGATTCACTGGAAATGTGTGTGTGTGCGTTTCTTCTGCAGTTTAGATTCCTGTCAGTTGTCCGGTTCCTGTTGCCCAGCTCTAGCAGCCGCACTTCAGTCTGAACACTGCTCTCTGACCGAGCTGGACCTGTCCGTGAACGAGCTCGACCAATCGAACGTGCTCCTCATCTGTGATGCTCTGAAATCCCCCAAGTGTTCATTAGAGAAGTTATGGTGTGTGTGTGTTTATATGTTTATGGGTGGATGCATGTATATACCTGAGAATTTCATTGTCTCAAGTACAGTGGAACCTCTCTTAAGAATTTTTGCGATAAGAATTGATATTTTGCAAGAAATTTACAAATTTTACGAATTGTTTTCAGTCAGTGAAAGCTGTTTGGAAAGAATCAATCTACGATACCAATGTTGCCTTCGGCATGCGTTTAAAGCTAGGTGATTTTTCAGGTGTTTTTTTGTTGACAGATCGGTGGCGTGGGTGCTCTGTTCTATTTTTAGCCCAAGCTTGGTGGCACGACTTCCTGTGAGGAGCCTTGACATGGAATGCTTGGCTTGGGTCAGTTCTTTGTAAGCAGCCGTACAGTTTCCATACGCTTCGTACTGGGAATATTGGTCATATTTTTGGCTGGCTAGAACGGATTATCTGCATTCACATTATTTCTTATGGGAAAATGTGTTTCGCAATACAAACTTTGACCTTAAGAACTCGCCTCTAGAATAAATTAAATTATGCTGCATGTTCCACTGCATCACGAAACAAAATACAGATGAATTTTCCTCTCTGAGCTGTGACCTACATTGTGGTGTTTCTGTTCAACGGTCATTACGAGCTCTTACCTCTTCCTACACCGGGCTGCAGCAGCAGAGGTAGCAGGATATACAGAGCATATACAGAGTTTGCGAGTAGGAACCTAACCGCCTCAAAGTGTGACTGCTTAATAGTTCGAAAAGTAAAGCTAATTTTCAAGGAAAACATTATGGTGTGTGGCTAGAATTAGCAACAAGTCTTTAGCGTAAAAGTGTGCATGCTGTGCTTGATGTAAGTCACATTCGCTTATCAAATTCAATACAGAAGCATGTTGTGTGTTATTCTGGCATAACATATAGAACGGATGTGGTGTGTGTGTTTCAGTATGAACGCGTGTGAGCTGACAGAGCCGGTGTTCAGAGCACTGGGCAGCGTGTTGGTGTGTGAAGCTTCCAGGCTGAAGGAGCTCACCGTCGGAGTGAACAAAGTAGGCGATGCCGCGGCTAAACACATCCTGAAGGCCCTGAAACACCCTACCTGCCAGCTACAGCATCTTGAGTAAATGGAACAAATGCTCTCACACACACAAACACGGCCATTCATATGACAACTAAGAATGTTGGAGGCAATAATGATGGTAGATTTGCCAAATTTGGGTACACACAGCCATAAAGACACTTTATTATTAAGTGAAAGTTGTTTCAATTAATCAGTTTATTATTTTAATGTTTGGTAGCTGTACAAAGCAATTTCTTTAATTATCGACTGCTAAATCGAGCATTTTTGGCTCCAGCGATCATAAAAAAAAATAACGGAATGAAATCATATAAGGACTGGTTAGACCCTTGGCTTTTACACAAATCCACGCTTTAAACGCAGCTCCACACTTGCTTGTCCTTCGCAGTCTCGAGATGGTGCAACTGACGGACGCCTGTGTGGACGAGCTGTGTGAAGCCGTCATGGCGTGTGGCTCCTTAACCAACCTGATTCTGAAGAACAACAACCTCACTGACGATTCTGTCCCCCGACTGGTCAAGCTCGTTCAAGATCGTCCTGCTTTACAGCTGAAGTAAGTACAGGTCTCATCAGGAACGTCACAAAAACAAAATCACAAAAAAGTTCCAGAAAAGCAGCGGTTCGGCTCGGTCTCATCGTGTGTGTGTGTGTGTGTTTTATTTTAGTGTGCAGTATAACGACTTCAGCGAGGACGTATTTGAGCTGATGGACCCCTACGAAACAATACGCTATTAACCCTGCGTGCACTTTCACACAGCTAGAAGAAGCTTAGAGCCTTTGAATATACGGCACGTGGTATTAATACCTCATTTTCTGCGATAATGTAATTCACTAATTATGCGCTCTGTGTGTTTTCTGCTTTATCCACTAAACCAGAGGCAGGCCTAAACACTGGTGAAGGCTGTTCGTATGAAGCAAGGAATAAGTGCATCAGTTTATTACATTGCAATGTACACCATTACATGCTTGCTAACTAAGTTGCCTAAAGATTTAATATAAAAGTTACATGAACTTAATCATTTATATGAGGTATAAATATTAGATGACATACAAAATCTGTCATTTTTCGTCACTATGCATAAATCTATATAGCTATATAGCTATCTGTATAGCTAATAGCTTATAACACAGAAAAAGACTAACATTTCATAATCACGGTTACGTTTTTTTAAAGGTCCACATGCATAAACCTGAGAATTTGAAAGGAGTTATTAATGAACCCCAGTCTAAACTTTATAGAGATTACAGCAAGTGATGTTATTGTCTCTAAGGAGACGCCACAGAATATTGAATGGAAAGCAATACGGTAAAACCTTTAAAAGAAAAATAATTGTATTACTTTTTATACCTGATAAACAAATGCATCTGGTTTGCAAAGTGGGGTCTGTTTTTTTATTGTGTTAAGGTGGTGGGAACCCATCATCCATTATTCCATCCATCCATCCATCTTCTGTACCACTTACCCTCCACAGGGTCATGAGGAGTCTATCCCGGGGTACCTGACAGAGTAGCATCCCATCACAAGCCACAATTACACACACAAACACACCCATTTACACACTACAGACAGTTTAGTGATGCCATTCAGCCTTCAACACATGTCTTTGGATTGGAGGAAACCCCTAAAGCACGGGGAAACATACAAAATCATCACACACACACATACAGGACAGAAATCGAACCCCTAGCCCTAAAGGACAAGTAGGTCAATAAACAATGACAATTGTGTGAGATTTATTTTATCAAGCCAATACCATCACACTTTTTTTTAAACATATAATTTCTTAACTGGTTAAAAAGTGTTTGATTCTGGTTGTCACAGTTAAGCCATAGAGAATATGATGAAATTCACCATGTGGCTGCTGTGCTACCTGAAGGAAGTAACTGACTATCCACTGGGATATTACCTTGGGATAAAAGAAAGATAGACCTTGGTGTTAGCTATAGATTGTAGAAGTTTCAGCAAAAACGACTATGAATGACTATGAAGAGAGATATAGGTTTTGAGGAATGTTCCAGCATTATCTATTTGCATAAATAAGGGCACTCTGTTCTCCAGATCAGCAAAAAAAAAACATAATAAAAACAAAAAATGTAAAGGCAGAACATCATCAGACTGACCTGGATATTTGTCAGTAAAATCAGGGAAACCATTCAAAAGAAACTGTAATGCTACACCATACAAATACATGCTAATATATTTTTGTCATATGGAAATGTTTTACACATCAGAATCGAGTAATTCTTTTCAATGTTATGTCACTTTTCTTTACGTTAAAGTTTTACTCAAGGTGACAGAACGCAATGAATACTGAGTGTTTGAGTTTAGACCACGAAGGGGTTTGGTTTTGCATTCCAGCTGTGTGTACTGGAATCCCAGCAAACTAGATTTTCATGGGGGAAAAAATTCTGGGGTTTGAACAAAGAATGACAATTCTGCAGTCTGCAATTACAGTCATTATGATTGACAGCAATCAATCAGATAAGATGAAGTTTTTTGGATTTTTTTTTTTTTTTGCTTACATAAAGCAATTGTGGTAAAAGACGTAGAACAAGGTTGGAACATCTACATGGATCTTTGCAGCATTTTATCAGTCGTGTTACATTTAAAAGTCTTGGCTGTGATGGACGTGGTTAAATGCTAATCTTAGCATAGAGGCAGCAAACGGATAAATCTGGAGGAAACCAAGTACAGTAAAATTAGATGTGAGCTGAACACCTTTGTAGATGGAAGATACCACAGAAAACACAGAACAAAATTCAATAAACTTTAAATTTATCTGTTACAACTCACCTTCCACAGAGGTTGAAGCCCTGAGGTCATAATTTGGATATTGTGGAACAACATAAGAAGTGAAAATGAGTTTTGAAGCCACTACAACCCCTTGGGGCAAAGCCTACAGAGAAGAGAGAAGAGGCAAGACGGCTAGTTCACTACCTGAAGATATAGGTGTGCTTGTAGCGGAAAGTTTTTAATGCTTTTTTAATTACAAAATACAGTGCAAATGTTAGCTGTAAAAACAAACCATACTGGCAAACAGTCAAAAGAAATCTCCTGAGGTAAAAGTCACATGGAATGAGCCTCATCCTCCTCTCCTCTCTATAATAAACTCATTATTTTCACGATGACATTGAAGCATAATCACTGATTCGTTTCCTCGCTTTTGTTCTGTGGGATAAATTCTAGTTTGTTAATGTCTTTCTTTCAGCTTATTTCAGCAGCTTTAAAACATTTTGTGAGCGACTGATGCTAACGCCACCGAGCTTCACTGTGGGGGAAAAACCCCCAAAACAAAATACATTCAGCTTGCAGCAAACAAAAACAAACGATGTAGTGTGATCCAGGTGCCTTATTATAATTAGCATTTTCGTCTTTCAACTAGAAATAAATTTAGATTATTTCAATGAAAAGTTATTTCTAACACAGTTTGCAGTACCATGTTTTTGGTTAGGTTTTTTTTTTAAAAGTATTTAAAATGGTGGTCATTTAAAACGTTAGCTAATAAAACTGCCAGAAATGTTCTTCTAGCCTTCATTTTTCCGTGTATCTGCTTCATCACTTTCCATGTGCCTGAGAGCAGATTATGTACATGTTAAGATGAGATGGTTATGGTTGTGGTGTCGGAGATGTAGAGATGTGGAAAACGTGAAGAAATGGGATTAAGACAGAAAACAGTGTTGCATGATGCTGTACAGTGGAACCTCGGTATACGAATGCCCTCCCTTATGAATTTTCCCCTTAAGAATTGAAATTTTGCAAGAAATTTGCATCGGCATATGAAGCATTTTCGGCATACGAATGAACTGAACTGAACACAGGCTAAGTTGCGCATACTTCTGGGAGCCGTTCAAAACTTTTTTGTTCAGTCGGTGAAAGCTGTTTGGAAAGAATCAACCCACGATACCAATGTTGCCTTTGGCATGTGTTTAAAATCTAGGTGATTTTTCGGTTGTTTTTTTTTGTTGACAGATTAGTGGCGTGGGTGCTCTGTTCTATTTTTAGCCCCCACTAAATGTTGCTGAGGGTCCACTGTATAAAGATAAAAAACTGTTAAAAATTTTTTTTTTCATTTCCGCTCTTGCTGTGTCATCCACTCGATCACTCACATTGACACCAATTCTCTCTCTCTTAAAATAGATTCCCGGCTTCTTCAATATTACAACCAAATGACATCCAAACAAATCACATATGAGACAAAGAGACAAAGGGTAAAATGTGGAAACGTAGCATTTTAAGATGAATTAGTCTTTCACAGAGATGATACTCTTGTCCTTGGTGTCGATCATCTTAATGAGGACATTGGTGCAAATGATGACATCCACAGGCTCAGGATGACCTGGAAAAGACAGATGTGGAGTTATATTTAAAGGAAACCTGTTGGATGATATCTGGAGGAAAAAAAAACAAAATCCACAAGACACACTCAAAAACATCATGTAAATGAATGAGTGAGCAAGTGATGCTCCCACCACCACACCACCATCTTGTAAATATACCTTACTTATTAATTTCAGAGACAGAGAGAGAGAGAGAGAATGAATATTCAGACTGATACTGGGTTATTCTGAGCTTCACATTAACTGACAGAACAATAAATATTATCAAGTCAAAGGCAAGTTCAAGTAGGCATGCTTTTGATTGGCTATAAAATATACTTAAATCTATATGTGGTATTTGTGGAGTCCTTAATATAAATCGATATACAGACAATACTCACTGGGTTTTGTGATGCTCTGGACAGATATAACTGGACCAGTTCTGATGGATGACATGCAGAGAAGTTATTTCTAAACCGCCTATTGTTACTGATCAATTAAAGAAAGTGAAGTTTCCCTCACCGCTTCTCTTCTCCTTCCAGAAGTTTCTTGTAGGTGGCGATTTCAATGTCCAGTGCCATTTTGATGTTCATCAGGTCCTGGTATTCATGAACCTGCCTGGCCATGTCCTGCTTGGCCTTCAGATGTGCCTCCTGCAATTCTTTAAGGTTACGCTTAGCTCCAAACACCGCCTCCTCTCCGCGATGCTCCGCCTCCTCAATCCGCCCATCCGTGGTCTTACACTGCAAAAATATACAAGCTGTTACGATGTAGACGGCAGTTAAATTTGGACTCTCCTTCCTTCCTTCCTTCCTCTCCCTCTCACTCGCTCTCCCTCTCTCACACATATCAGCTTTCCTGAGCTGCAGTATGTTTCTCAACCAGAATTTAATACCATTTTAGAATCCCCAGAAGTAAAGAAGTAGAAAATTGTTCACGCTAACACTGGTGCTGATACAACACTGATTCATCTACACACTTCTGCTAGCCAAATGTCTTTTTTCATGGTATCGAGTGATGCTCCCACCACCATGCTTCATTCTCGGGATAGTGTTTAGTGAGTGACAAAACAAATGACTTTAACAAGACAATAACCAGGTGTGTGTGTGTGAGGTGTGTGTGTGTGTGTGTGTGTGTGTGAGAGAGAGAGAGAGAGAGAGAGGTGTATGGTGTGAATGTGTAAGGTGTGTGTGTGTGTGTGTGTGTGTGTGTGTGAGCGGTCGTTACCTCCGCTTTAACCATAGTTATATCCCCCTGCAGCTTTGTGATCAGCCTCTTTAACTCGCTGATTTCACTCTTGGCTCTCCTCATCTCTGAGCTGTGCTGCTCAACCTGTGATGATACCAGCTCAAACTGACAAGAGAAAAGCATAATGGGTTAAAAAACTAACACACACACACATATCTAAAGCAAATGTAGGCCTGAGTTTTGCATGCTTGTTTTGTTGCTGCTTGGTCTTTTCACACTTAGGAAACCACAAGAGTGACAACAAAAGTTTTTTTTCCCCCGAGAGTATGAGTAGCAAGGGATCGTCACCTTTTTCTGGTACCAGGCCTCGGCTTCCTGCCGGCTACGAGCTGAGACCTCTTCATACTGATTCTTCACCTCCTTCACCACCTGCTCCATGTTCAGCTGCCTGCTGTTATCCATCTCAACCACCACTGAGGTGTCCTTCAGCTGCTCCTTCAGCTCCCGTACTTCCTGTTCAGAAATAGAGACAGAGAGAGAATTAGAGAACTTCACACAAATGATGCCTATTGTTGAAAATGATTAAAGATCATGTACTACACCTCTGCATACAAGGCCTTATAGAAATCCAAATGTTGTTGAATTTCAGACCGCTCCTCCTCTAGATTCATTCTGCCAAAGTAACCAGCATCAGCATCCTGGAAATAAAACAGGAAATGCATCAAATTATTAATTAATGAATACGTCTTTAAGTGTTTTTTATCCAATCTCGTATCATGATCTGAACACGTCATACCTTCTTGACAGACACAAAATCATTTTCTGCCTTGTATCTCTTGTTAATCTCTTCTTCATACCTGTAGGGAAGGAAAGTAGAAAGTGGTATGTGGTGTTTAAGTGTATTATTTTTGATTCTAACATCCACATTCGAGATCTTTTTAAATGTTACTCCCAAAAGGAATTTTGACGACTTGCACCGTGAGCGTTCGTGAAATTGTGTTGCATATTGAATTTCTGTTAATAATGAACCCTTTTATTTCTGACCAAACTGCTCACACCCACATTCTTCCAGATCTTGATCCTAATTCTCTTTAATTCCACAGAACTACGAATAAAGAGATAAAACAGGTTATACTAGGCTTCTAGAGAAACGGGTGTTAAAATGTAAACAAGTCTAGCATGCCGTTTTCATCCGCTGGATTGGACTGTTTGATCGGAATCATTTTGCGTAGCATAATCACATGGAACCAGCTCTCAAATCCCATTAATTGTTTACCCATGTCTCTAATTATTAGATTAAAGATATTAATTGTTTTTTGAAGTTGTTCCTCTCTCACAAAACAAAATAATCTTTAGATTTCTTTCAGCAATATCACTAAGGTCGTCAAACTGAATGATGCTATTGTTCCATAAATGGAGAAAGGGGGTGGGGCTATTTACTTCTCAATTTGCATATTCATAAACGGTATCTTCAGAATGAATGTGAAAGCTCTTTTGTGTGTCTCTGTTGTCTTAATGAATGTCACGTTAAGCATTTTCGGTACAGTTTATGGTCATGTGGCGTAACACCACAGATGACAAACATGGCTGCCAACGGACTAGCTGCAACCACCATGCTTAAATTCACAAGACTTTTAATAGTATGTTCTTGTTTCCCATTAGAAAAATATGTTTTTCACCCTTTATACACCTCTTGGTTTAGTTCCTCGGTGTGAAAAACATGCTTACATGCTTTGATCTATGACGATATTAAGCCTTTCATTGCGATTAAGTGTTTTGCTATTGTTTTCAACCTGTAAAACTCTGATATATCTGTTCTGGGTACCCTGTTGACTTTTGTCTAAAATTTTGGATTTATTCCATGCCTGGCAACCTGTCCCAATACTTTTGCCCATTCATAGTTCCGTGACTGTTCCAATACTTTTGCCTATCCCTGTTTTTATGACGTTTTCTTTTATTAACGTCTACATTTTCATCCAACCCTTGAGTCTGCCCTGTGACATTTACATTCAAGTTTGCGTTATAATCTGAGAATGAACTTAACCCTTAGATACTAAACCCTCAGCCCTGCACTAGGCCATGTTGTGTTTTTTAATGCTCTGTGAAGTGTCTCACTTCTGTTTGTTCTCCTCCACCAGCGATCGAGAGCTCCGGAGCTCAGCTTTCAGGTGCTCCCCGCTGGCGTTCAAGGTTTTGAGCTGAGACTCCAAGTTGCCGATGTACATCTTGAACACGGACTCCATGTTGGATTGAACCTGAGGGCCGTTCTGCAACAGACGCAGCTTCGTCTCCAGCATCTTATTCTGCTGCTCCAGGTAATACACCTGAGACAGAGAAGAGATAAACAGGTATAAACGGAACAGCTAAGTAACAGCTTGTTTTGTTTGCCATGTTGGCCATTTGGAAGAGATTACAGCGTTGATGGTCTTTATCAAAATGGAAAAGCCAAAATAGCGCCATCTTTCTGACCATGAGAAGGATTTCAATATGTCCTTCTTTAATCAACGGCATTATCAAAGGCTAATCTGGACTGAGCTACCTTTATTGGACATGCCCTAAAAGCATTCCTGTTCTTCAGTAGTCTTACTTATTACGTCAGTAGTTTATTATGATATATTTTGCATAATTTCTTGTACATTGTCTATCGGTCCATCTAGGATATATGTCTATTCTCGCACATATGACTACCTCAGTCATTTTTACCTCTCTACTGGGATGTGGTAGATTAGTGGTTAAGGTGATTGGAAGTTGCCACTGCTGGGCCCTTGAACAAGGCCGTTAACCCTGAATTGCTCAGGTGTATATAATGAAGTAAAAATGTTAGTCACCCTGGAGATTTCACACTGTGTATCGCTCTGGACTTTTAGTTTATTATTCTGGGCCCTATCTCATTATCTGCTTTGTTTTCTTGAATCCTTACCAAGCTGCTACAACTTACTGACAAATTCATTTATATCTGAATAATAATTCTATTCTATTCTATTCTATTCTATTCTATTCTATTCTATTCTATTCTATTCTATTCTTTTCTTTTCTATTCTATCTGAAAATAGATATAACATATAAACCAAGTGATTTCCTGTATCTTTGGAGTCTTGGAGACACTCTGTAGAAATAAATTAAGCATTTCTCATTCATGATCAGTGACCATCCATCACACTCCAGCACTTCCTATACATTATTCCACTGAAATATAATTTTATCATTTTTATTCTATGTTTCTAAACTCTAGCACCTTATTCTGCTTCTCCAGGTGATACACCTGAGATTGAGTACAGGCAATGTCCATTGTTAAAAGCATGTTACAAATAAATTGAATTGAATTGAATTGAGTCAAGTTGAGTCAGGGTAGCACGGTGGCTTAGTGGTTAGCACTGGTGCCTCACAGCAAGAAGGTCCTGGGTTCGAATCCTGGGGAGGAGTGTGGAGTTTGCATGTTCTCCCTGTGCTTGTGTGGGTTTTACTCTGGGTACTCTGGTTTCCTCCCACAGTCCAAAAACATGTACATTAGGTTGATTGGTAATTCTAAATTGCCCATAGCAGTGAGTGTGAGTGGTTGTTTGTCTATATGTACCCCCACCTTTCGCCCTATGTGTGCTGGGATAGGCTCCAGCAGACCCCTAGGTATCCTAGGAATAAGCGGGTATAGACAATGAATGAATTGAGTCATTAGGAATCCTTCTGAATCAATGAATCATTAGTGAGACTGACTCCTCTGCTGAGTCATTTGTGTTGATGTATTAATAAAAGTTTCTCCAAATGAAGGCACCTGGCAGATATTCTGGTTCACAGCATAATCTATAGACTCACAGACTCAACTAGACATGTCTTTTCTGGCAAAACATGGGACTGGGCAGCACACTGGAGTGCTGATTTACCCAGCAGGCTAGTTAATAGGCTTAGGAGTTTAGGATCTGCTTCCAGCTTCAGTCAGAATCATGCTGTTTCATGTCTCTCTGCACCATGGGAGATGGATATAATGTGCAACATGATTTTAATGAATTTAACAGGGTGCACTGGGATATCCGTATTTCCCAGTGGGATAACAGGTAATGTGGTGATGAAATCAGAGAGTAATAGAGAGATATTTCTGAGAAAAGTTCTTGGCAATGATGACAATGATTTTTTTAGCTGAAGATCATTTCAGCTTTGGGGTCTCTCTTGTATCTTGAGGGATGGTGGGTCCAGAAGGCGCACACACAAACACACACACACAATCTGTGAGTCTCACCTTGCTGATGAAGGACGCAAAGCGATCATTGAGAGTCTTGATCTGTTCCTTCTCCTGCACTTTGACTGCACGTATGTTCGGGTCCAGGTCGAGCTGCAGCGGCTCCAGGAGGCTCCTGTCTGTCACCCAGGCGTTAACGGATGACCCCCGAGCATCCTGGTTCCCGAACCCAAAGTACGAGTTCCCCAGGCGTGGTATAGTCCTTTCAGAACCGGCGTGAGAGTCGAGAGAGCGACTGCTGAAGTTCACTACCTTACGCGTGGTGCTTACATGCTTCCGGCTGCTCATGGCTGCTGCGAGATGGAGCAGGTGAGGAGGTTGGTGTGGAACTCGTTCAGTCGTGGAGTTGTAAGTCTGGGGTGTGGCGTGTGTGTGTGTAGGTCTGCAGGTGTGAAATATAAAGGCAGGCACATTCTTCAGATGGAGAAACCAGTCCAACTACACACCAAGGAATTCTGGGCATCAATCTGGTCTATGTAAACACACACACAAACGCTACCATCCACACTAACATGCAAACACAGTCACGTGATCTTTCACTTTCACGCCCTCTGTCATCACTTTGTAAAGAGTCAGAGAGGATTTCTCACACTCGTTAAACCCAAGTTGAATGACACATTTTTGGACAAACGACAAAAACTCCATTCCTTCATTCAAAAGACGAACACGTTACACTACATTTTTGCGTAGTCGCCTCAGGAAAAAGTCGTAAAATATAATTATGACCCCAGTTGAATGATGACTTCAGCATAAAAAATAATTATTAAGAACAACACCACAAACACTTTTCTTCTTTTCTTCAGTCTTCAGAGCAGATCCTAGCTGATATGTTAGCAGAATGCTTTTTAAACTTTACAAACTGGAAAAATTTTAGTTCTAGGTATGTGATCTTTATTAACTAAGCATGGGTGACTTTTTGGAGCAAAACTAACATAATAGAGATGGAGATGTCCTCTGTGGATGGGTGAAACCCCTTTTTTAATCCAATACCATGTACTGAACCGACAGAAACAAAACCACGATCAAGATGACGGTTTGCCTAAAGCGACACCCGGAGACCGTTAGACTGGGGCTGTGCTGACTTTTACATGCACATTTTTGCGCTTTATCAATATAGTAGAACCTTGGCATAGGAATTTAATTCATGCATTCCTCAATAGAGGCCCCACATTGTAACTAGCAGAACTTGCTGCTAACATCTTGGTGCCAGATACCACAGCACACCTTGAGGGATCTAGTGGAGTCCATGCCTTGATGGGTCAGGGCTGTTTCGGCAGCAAAAAGGGGGCCAACACAGTATTACACGTGTTGTTTTTCAGGGGTTGGACTTGGCCCCTTGTTCCAGTGAAAGGAACTCTTAATGCTTCAGCCTCATACCAAGACAATTTTGGACAATTTCATGCTCCCAATTTTGTGGGAACAGTTTGGGGATGACCTCTTCCTGTTCCAACATGACTGTACACCAGTGCACAAAGCAAGGTCCATAAAGACATGGATGAGTGAGTTTGGTGTGGAGGAACTTAACTGACCTGCACAGTGTCCTGACCCCGACCTCAATAGAACACCTTCGGGATGAATTAGAGCGGAGACTGCGAGCCAGGCCAAAACTGGGAAGTCTTTACATGCACATGAATGTAATATAGAATTGTCCCGCCCTTTGCAGCTATAACAGCTTCAACTCTTCTGGGAAGGCTTTCCACAAGGAGTGTGTTTATGGGAATTTTTGACCGTTCCTCTAGAAGCGCATTTGTGAGGTCAGGCACTGATGTTGGACGAGAAGGTCTGGCTCTCAGTCTCCACTCTAATTCATCCCAAAGGTGTTCTATGGGGTTGAGGTCAGGACTCTGTGCAGGACAGTCAAGTTCCTCCACACCAAACTCACTCATCCATGTCTTTATGGACCTTGCTATGTGCACTGGTGTACAGTCATGTTGGACCAGGAAGAGGTCATCCCCAAACTGAATATGGTTTAAAAGCCTAAAGTAAAGTAGAAGAAGAAGGTGATGAAGTGAGAGCTGAAAAGCTCTCCATTTCCAGGCAGTTCACCCTCAAGGCTCTTTGTCCCCTGATTACTCCCACCTGCTCCGTGTTATGCAGAATATTTAGCCCCGCCCCCAAAAACCTAAGCACTCTTCCATCCAAAGTGTTGCAGTCTTTTGCTGCTCATGAGTGTCTGTGGCTTTTCCTTTCTTTTTTCCCTTCTCAGAGCTGATCTGTTCATGAACTGATGCCATTTGTTTGGTTTTGCATTAGTGTGGGTCCAAAAATATAAAATGATGAGTGTTTTTCATATTAAAATAGCCTTTTTTTCCTTCCAAGATATCTTTAAAACTCAAAAAGTGTGACTTGATGATGTCATAAGCTGCTTTATATCTATATGTAAGTACATTAATTCTTAACATCATTGTGTTTTGTAATCTTCTTCCTCTTTCGGCTTTGCCCTTCAGGGGTGGTCACAGCGAATCATCTCTCTCCACCTCTCCCTATCTCCTGCATCCTCAACACTTGCACCCACTAGCTTCATATCCTCATTTATTCCATCCATATACCTCCTCTTTGGCCTTCCTCTTTGCCTCCTTCCTGCCAGCTCCATGTCCAACATTCTCCTACCAATATACTCACTCTCCCTCCTCTGGACATGTCCAAACCATCTTAATCTGGCCTCTCCCTAACTTTGTCCCCCAAACGTCCAACATGAGCCGTCCCTCTGATGTACTCGTTCCTGATCCTGTCCAACCGTGTCCCTCCCAAAGAGAACCTCAACATCTTCAGCTCTGCTACCTCCAGCTCTGACTCCTGTCTCTTCCTCAGTGACACTGCCTCTAAGCCATACAGCATGGCTGGTCTCACCACTGTCTTGTACACCTTCCCCCTGATTCTCGCTGAAATTTTTCTATCACACAGAACTCCCGACACCTTTCTCCACCCATTCCAACCTGCCTGAACTCGCTTCTTTACCTCTTTCCCACACTCTCCATTACTCTGGACTGTTGACCCCAAGTACTCAAACTCCTGTACCTTCTTCACCTCTTCACCCTGTAATCTTACCGTTCCACTTCCCTCCCTTTCATTCACACACATGTACTCAGTCTTACTATGACTGAGTTTCATTCCACTTTTCTCCAGCGCAAACCTCCACAGTACCACAGCTCTTCTCTTCTCCTATACTTCTCCATCAACATTCTCAGAGCAAAAATTGCGTCTGTTGTGCTCTTTCTGGGCATGAAGCCATACTGCTGCTCACAAATTTCCACTACCTTCCTTAACCTAGCTTCCACTACTCTTTCCCATAGCTCCATTGTATGGCTCATCAACTTTATCCCCCTATAGTTGCTGCAACTCTGCATGTCACCCTTATTCTTAAAGATCGGCACTAATACACTTCTTCTCCATTCCTCAGGCATCTTCTCACTCTCTAAAACCCTGTTAAACAAACTAGTTAAAAATTCCACTGCCTCCTCTCCTAGACACTTCCAGACCTCCACCGGGATGTCATCAGGACCAACTGCCTTTCCGCTTTTCATCCTCTTCAAAGCCTTCCTGACTTCATCCTTTCTAATCTTATCTACTTTCTGTTCCACAGAGTTCACCCCTTCTACTCTTTTTTCCCTCTCATTTTCCTCATTCATCAGCTCTTCAAAGTATTCCTTCCATCTCCTCTGTACACTCTCCTCACTTGTGAGCACCTTTCCATCTCTATCCTTAATAACTCTAACTTGCTGCACATCCTTCCCATCTCGATCCCTCTGCCTAGCTAACCTGTACAAGTCCTTCTGTCCGTCTCTAGTGTCTAACCTAGTGTACAACTCATCATACGCCTTCTGCTTGGCCTTAGACCCCTCCCTCTTCACTCTGCGCTGTAACTCCTTGTATTCCTGTCTATTCTCTTCAGTCCTGTCCATGTCCCACTTCTTCTTGGCTAACCTCTTCCTCTGAATACTATCCTGAACTTCCTCATTCCACCACCAAGTCTCCTTATCTTCTTTCCTCCTTCCAGATGACACACCCAGCACCTTTCTTCCTGTCTCCCTGATCACTTTTGCTGTAGTTTCCCAGTCCTCTGGCAGCACTACCTGACCACCCAGAGCCTGCCTCAACTTCTGTCTAAATTCCTCACAACATTCCTCCTTTTTCAGCTTCCACCACTTGGTTTTCTTCTCCATCTCTATCTTTGACCTCTTCTTACAGACCATCAAAGTCATCCTACACACCTATGCTATCTGGCTACACTCTCTCCCACTACCACTTTACAGTCACTAATCTCTTTCAGATTGCCTCTTCTACATAGGATGTAGTCTACCTGTGTGCTCCTACCTCCACTCTTGTAAGTCACTCTATGCTCCTCCCTCTTCTGAAAATAAGCACAGCCATGTCCATCCTCTTAGCAAAGTCCACTACCATCTGTCCTTCAAGGTTCCTTTCCTTAACTCCAAACTTGCCCATCACCTCCTCATCACCTGTGTTCCCCTCACCAACATGTCCATTAAAATCTGCTCCTATCACCACTCTCTCACCCGTTGGAATACTCTCTATCACCTCATCTAATTCACTCCAGAATCTCTCTTCCTCCTCTAACTCACAACCTACCTGTGGGGCATAACCACTAACAACATTCAACATCACCCCTTCAACCTCTAACTTCAGACTCATCACCCTGTCTGACACTCTCTTCACCTCCAGGACATTCCTCACAAACTCCTCCTTCAGGACCACACCTACCCCATTTCTCTTACTATCCACACCATAATAAAACAGCTTGAATCCTGCTCCTATACTACGAGCCTTGCTACCCTTCCCCCTGGTCTCCTGTACACACAGTATATCCACCTTCCTTCTCTCCATCATATCAGCCAGCTCTCTACCTTTCCCTGTCATAGTACCAACATTCAGAGTTCCTATTCTCAGTCCTACACTCTTACCTCTTACCCACACTCTCCTTCCTCCTCTACTTCTTTGACCAACAGCAGCCCAATTTCCACCAGCGCCCTGTAGGTCAACGGTGCCGATGGCGGTTGTTGTTAACCCGGGCCTCGACCGATCCGGTATGAAATTCAGAGTACTGACGATTCACTTGGTTAAATCTGGCAATGTTTTATGCCGGATGCCCTTCCTGACGCAACCCTCTCTATTTATCCGGGCTTGGGACCGGCACAGAAGTTACTGGACTGTGACCCCATGGCTAGATTCATTGTGTTTTGTAATATATTTGCAGTAT
Source organism: Hemibagrus wyckioides (assembly GCF_019097595.1). Lineage (NCBI taxonomy): Eukaryota > Metazoa > Chordata > Actinopteri > Siluriformes > Bagridae > Hemibagrus > Hemibagrus wyckioides. Next base: position 26,174,873 of record NC_080714.1, on the reverse strand, counting down.
CTATCTAACTCACTCACTCAGCTACAATACAAACCTGCTTATGGTGGGATGGTGGTACACTTGGTGTATGTCAATGTTCCTCCAGGTTCTCTTGTTTCCTCCCACCTCACAATGGTGCTGTTCCCATTCAGGATGTAGGTCAGTGTTCTAGGGAAAGGCTCAGGATCCACAGTGACACTAAGATAAATCGATTATTTAAAGTAAATGAGTTTGAAACCTGGTTAAAAGCCAGAGGTTTGGCAAGTTTTGTGAAATGGCTCAAAAACTGAAACTGCAAAATTACGCCGCACCACCAGAGGGAGACAGTGAGCAACGGACGTCTTGTTCGTTTTAAAAGTGTGTGGCGGCTAGTGTTATTGTTCCCCACACCCGTATTCCGGAAAGCCCCGCCTCCTCGACTAGGATTGGATAGCAGTTCAGTTGAAAACGTCGCATCACTACAGTTAAACACAACGCTTGGAACCACAAAACATCGTGCTTTTTAATGTATATATAATTCTTATAATTATTAAATTAATATGCATGTTGTCAGTAGTTTCGTATATCCTTCATGCTTTTATTTTTGCTTGTACAGCTTTAGTTTAAATACTTTTAATGGGAGAGTCAAAATTCCTTTTCGAATCAAAATCTTTTTGATTCTGAATCTAATATAACTGTTCAATTGTATAGCATTACACACGTGAAGCTGAAAACAAACAAGACATTTCTATTATCTTTATTGTACCTCATTATTAGCCTCACCACTACACAAACTGTTCAATCGTATAAGAAATAAAATACCATAACCATAAACGAATCACTAAGCAATAGAGTCGCATGTACCGAACGAAATGAATCGAATAAAGAATCGGTTCGTACATCATCTTTGTTTTGGCTTTGTCGCTATCCAATCATCATACCGCTCGAAAACGTGACTTGATTACTAGCCAATCGTTGCGCGCAGGAGGCGGAGCTTTACCAGCTAAACCTAAGTGTAAGAGGGACGTATGTCGGAAAACGGGTGGTGGTAAACATAACTCCGTGTTCCTGTTTACGTCTGGTTGAAATTTCAGGAAAGAGAAGACGACAGTGACGGTGCAGCCTGATCCCCCGCGCCTCACGAAGAGGTTTCAAAGTGGTCTTTTGCAGCAAAACCTGCAGCACTGCGCCTGCGCCTCTCCTGTCGTCAGACAGGCCGTTTCAATGCATTACAGAGAGCCGTTATCACCGCGGAGATGGACGCCAGTGACCTGTTCTCGAGCTGCAGAAAGGGCGACGTTGCCAGAGTGAGGTGTGTGTGTGTGTGTGCGCGCGCGCGCGCGCGTGTGTGTGTGTGTTGTGTTTGGTGGTTGAAGTGTAGTTGAGGTTTGACAGTTATGTTGTGATTGAGTTGTGGTTGTTGCATTTAGTTTTCTTGTTGTATTTGGAAGGTTGTTGTTGTGATTGTTGCATTTTGTGTTGTTTTTGTTTATTTTTGTGGTTGTGATGCATGTTGCATGATTAGCCACGTTGTGGTTGTAACTCTTACACTGTTGTGATTTGTTGCATTTTGTTGCTGTATTTTGAAGGTGGTTGTTGTTGCATTTTGTGTTGTTGTTGTTGTTGTTTATTTTTGTTGTGATGCATGCTGCATAATTAGCCACGTTGTGGTTATAACTCTTACACTGTTGCTGTAGTTTTGTTGTTGAGTTTGGTAGAGTGGTTGTTGTGGTTGTGTTTAGTTTTGTTGTTTTTTTAAAAACAACAAAAGGTTGTGATTGTTGCATTTTGTGTTGTTGTTTTTGTTTATTTTTGTGGTTGTGATGCATGTTGCATGATTAGCCACGTTGGGGTTGTAACTCTTACACTGTAGCTCTAGTTTTGTTGTTGAGTTTGGTAGAGTGGTTGTAATGGTTGTGTTTAGTTTTGTTGTTGTTTTTTGTGATTGCTGCATTAAGTGTTGTAGCTATGATTGTTGTGTTCATTGTTGCGTGTGTGTTGAGAAAAGTTGACTTTGCAGCTGTGACTGCGCGGTTGACTTTGTCATTGTTGTTGTATTTAATATTATTTTTGTTTGGATTGTTCTGTGGTTGTGATTATATTTAGCATTGTTGTTGTTGTTGAGTTTGTCTGGTTGGCTGATGTAATAGTTGTCAGATTCAGCGTTGTTGTGTGTTGTTGTAATCAGATTATTTGTTGTTGTAATTGTTTGTTGCTGTATTGTTGTATTTGGAAAGGTTTTGATTACGTGTTTGTGTGTTGTTGAGTGTGTAAAGTCAGCTGGTGTAATAGTTGTCAGCTTTAGCTGTAGTTTGTTGTGATTGTGGTATTCAGTGTTGTAGTTTGTTGTGATTGTTGTATTTAGTGTTGTTTGTTGTTGTAATTGGAAAGTTGACTGTTGTTGTGGTTGTTGTTGTTGTTGTTTGTAAAACTCTGCAGTAAACCTGGAGCTAACATTTCTAACCCAGGAAAGTCTTCAGGCCAGAGTGAGCTTGTTTGTTGTTTGTTTGTTTGTTTGTTTGTAATATGACATACTGATTCGTTTTCCTCATGAAGTTGCTGAGGGAATAATGTTTATTGCTGCAGGAACAGTAAGTGATGACAGGAGTTGTTTCTTGGCACAATGTCACCTAAAGAGATTTCAGTTCATTTATGATTAAAAAAACAAACATAGTCTTTAGCAAATTGTTGTGGTGTAAAAGAAATAAAGCACTGAGACTAATGAGCATGGATGTTGTGGTCTAGGGTGATGAGGCAGTTACTGAGGCAGTTATTGAGGCAGTTACCCTCACTACCACCCCGGTGGTGATTCTTTTCTGAAAACATCACGTCCCCGAGTGGTTTATTCCTCACAGGAGCAGCAGGAAGTCAGCAGCTGACGCTGGCAGATAAGTTTATAAGCCTTGGTTTGGCCTTTTGAGCCTCTTCACTGGGTAAAAAAAAGAAAAACAATGAGCTGCGATTTTATTAACACACCTTCAGACTCTAGTGTGTTTGATCCGTAACTTTGCGTTAGAGTCTGATTGCTGAAGTTCTGGTGATGAAATGAATAAATGAGTATTGGCTTTTTCTTCCTCAGATACCTGGTTGAACAGAGAGATGTGGAACTGAATATCAGAGATAACTGGGACAGTACACCTCTGTAAGTCCTAAACTTTATTAAAAAAAAATAATTTTTTATATAAAAAATAATTCTAATGTTTTTGACTGGTTTCAAGGTGAAAAAGCATTTTTAAAATTATTTATTTATTTTTTTGTGTTACGATTCTGAGGTCATGTTGGTCATGTGACGGATGAGAGTTATGACATCATACACTGTAATTCATTAATACTTCATTAATGTAGCTCTACGCCAAGCTGCTGTTGTCTTGGCTAGTTGTAGAGCTAGCAGCTTAATATGCTGGCGTAACACTTCCTGCTCGTGGACACTCCCTCGCTAGCCAGCTAGCTATTAACTAATTAATGAGCTTCTAACTTTTCTTATTTAAATTACATCAACAAGTGGAAGCAGTTTTGGGTTTGTTTGTGACTTTAGATGTTTGTTAGGTGAATTTTAGTGTCTTCACTCATCACCACGAGGGTTTTCTGTCAACTTTTCATTAAATGATAGCAGTGTGGATTTGTTTTTTCCTCATATCTGTTTTGGAAAATAAATAAATAAAAAAAATCAGAGCCCCCTTCAGCAGCGCTGATGGTTCTTCAATTCTGAAAATGATTATTATCCTGTAAATAATAATAATTAATAATGAGAATTTTAGAATCCAATATAGAAAAATTGTATGCTTTAACATATGATGATGAGTGTTTCTTTTTCCGTTTTGTGTGCATGTGTGTGTGTAGGTACTACGCATGCCTCTGTGGACATGAGGAGTTGGTGCAGTATTTATTGGCCAACGGTAAATACCAAAAGTTTCCTTTAAACTAGTATCTCACCGATTTTCCCAATCCAATGAGTAAATTCCACAGAAAACTGCAGCCTTGATCAAATTCCTCATGTTTCTGAATAATTTTCAGTTTTATTCCTTATTAGCAAGAGGAATTTATTTTAGGAATGTCAGTATAAGAAATATCAGATCTTTAGATCTTTTATAGGAATCACATCTGCTAAATGGCTTGTTATAGCAGTAGTTGCTTGTTGTGTGTGTGTGTGTGTGTTAAGGAGCGAAGTGTGAAGCGAACACGTTCGACGGCGAGCGATGTCTGTACGGAGCTCTGAGCGACTCCATACGCCGCCTGCTCAAGGAGTATAAGCGCATCACAGCTAAAACCATGCAGCGGGATTACTACGAGCAGTTCCTGCAGACGTGAGACACACACACACACTCACACACACTCCTCTGACTGAGTACATGTTCTGCACTACAGCACATTCCCGGATCCAGAGCCTCGCTGCTTGCCTTCAGTCGGCTTCATTCTAATTATTTGGTGCAGACATTTTTACCACAACTAGCTCAAACACTTGAATACGATTGGTCAGAAGCCGTAGTCCACACATCCGATTGGTCAGATATTGGATTATTGAAGTTGGCCTTATTAACCAGCTTGAAATGATTTTATTGGCATTTTTATGCTTCCCATGCTTAAATACTTAAAGCTAAATTATCTGCCAATAATATACGATGTGATGAGATCGTTTCAAGCTTGAAATTCTAATAATATGGTCAGAAGTATGGTGGTATGTGGTGTTATGTCTTATATCTTGCAGAAGTATTGTAGGAATTCCTGATAGTATACATCAGTGTCATATTTTTTTCTATTTTATTTTATTATCTGGAATTTTGAGTATTTGTTTGGTCTGCAGTTGCCATGTGAATTTTGAAAAATCTTAATATCTTAAGAAGAAGTCTTAATTATCAGCTATAACATTATGACCACTGAGAGGTGAAGTGAATAAGACTGATGATCTCCTCATCATGGCACCTGTTAGTGGGTGGGATATATTAGGCAGCAAGTGAACATTTTGTCCTCAAAGTTGATGTGTTAGAAGCAGGAAAAATGGACAAGCGTAAGGATTTGAGTGAGTTTGATGAAGGGCTGAATTGTGATGGCTAGACCACTGGATCAGAGCATCTCCAAAACTGCAGCTCTGGCAGGTGTTCATAATGTTATGCCTGGTCGGTGTATACAATATAGCACAGTGAAAATTTCTTCACATATCCCAGCTTTGGAATTTGTGGTCAGAGCACAGGGTCAGCCATGATACAGCACCCCTGGAGCAGAGAGGGTTAAGGGCCTAACATTGACAGCTTGTCAGTGCTGGGGCTTGACCTCTGACTTTCTGATGAATCAGTGACCCAGCACCTTAACCCCAGAGTCACCATGATCACAAAAAACTCCTTAAGGAACTGGATAATTGACCATTACTGCTTGCGCTGGCATTCAAGTGCAGGGTTAAAATTGAGGCATTTGATTCAAACCTAACATTTGCATTTTCCATCCTGGAGCCGGAACGATGCCTCTGTCACACAACGCACGTCTTTCTCTTTCTCTAAAAGGTGACATGTGAGACATTCATGATATTCCCAAGGTCTCATTTCACCTTAATCATCTGCTAAAAATTTGGTGTTTTGAATTGTTAATAATTTTAAATGTGTTTATCATTTAGCTGTTTGTTTACTGAACTGCTATTTTTTGTTTGTGTGTGTGTGTGCAGGCTGCTGGAGCAGGGCTCGTACAGCGACGTGACGTTCATGGTGCACGGCGAGATGTTCCGCACGCACCGCTGCATCCTCAGCGCTCGCTGTGAATACTTCGCCCACATGCTGGAGACTAAGTGGAAGGACAAGACCATGATCGCTCTCAAACATCCACTGGTGGGCGCCGTTTCACAAGACATGCTTCAAAGAAAACAAAACAAAACACAGTCGGTCGTTAACCTGGAGATTATCTATCTGAATCCTGTCAGATTTCATTCTGCAATCAGTCAGTATCTCCACGCTGACATGCGGCACCTCCACCCTCTCTGATTCGTTATATGGAAATGAGAGATTTGCATGAGAATCTTACTTTCACTTCTTCCCAAGAATGGGTGTGTTTGTGCAAATGGCAGCAAATAAAGGCTACATACGAGTTCAGCTTGGTTTTAGAAGGCGTGTAGGGGCAAAGCACAAAAATCTCCAAAAGGGCTTTTCACACTGGAAGTAGTTCCTCAACCCTGAGGAATCCTGGGTTGTCATTTCTGAGGCAGTGGTGGTTCAAGTGGTTAAGGCTCTGGGTTGCTGATCTCAGGATCGGGGTTCAAGCTCCACTGGTGGGCAACTGAGCAAGGCTCTTAACCCTCCCTGCTCCAGGGGTGCTGTATCATAGCTGCCCCTGCACTCTGACCCCAACTTCCTCAGCTGGGATAGGGGAAGAAAAGAATTCCACTGTGCTGTGATGAATGTATGGTTATAATAAAGGCTTCATAACCTTACATTTCACACTCTGCATTCCTAAACCCTGGATTAACCTTCCTCTAATTTGCATATCAACAACCCTGATGGGATAAATCCACCACTTCGTCTCACACTTTCACTCTATCAGTTAGGGAAAAAAGTCCAGCTCTGCCGTTCTGCACCCGAGCAGGTGGTGTGATCTTTCACAGCTTTCTGATCTTTTTTGGGCTTTTTAATTTTGTCGTCTAGTCCTCTAGACTTTTGTACGTTTATATCCAACTTCGGTTACAGTCAGTTCATTAAATACTCGACTATTTCTGACTCAATTTGTCCTGAGCAGACTTTTCTGTCCATAGCTACTGTTTACACATGCATACAATGGCTTTCTGACTGTACAAATCATGTGATGCAGAGGGTGTGGTAGTTTAGTGATTAAGGTGTTGGATTACTGATCAGAAGGTTGTGAGTTTGAATCCCAGGTCTACCAAGCTGCCACTGCTGGGCCCCTGAGCAAGGCCCTTAACCCTCAGATGCTCGGTTGTATAAAAAACGATATAAGAATGTAAGTCGCTCTGGATAAGGGTGTCTGCCAAATGATACTGTAAAATGATATGAGGTTTTCAAAAGCTGTTCAGTTTTGAATTGCGACATTCTAACAGCGCATCGTTTCACACTGTACATGTTTGCCACCGTAATGCGGAGTTAATGCTGCAAAAGCTGAGTTTTAATACCCCAGGGTTAATTCCAGGTTTGATGCTAAACTCGGGCATAAGTTGAGTTTGAAGCCTTAAAGTGTGCTGAACTCTTAACCATTCAGCACTATTCCTCTACACTCAACCTGTTCTGTTTATCCACGAGGCATATGTTAGCACAGTCGAGGGCTAAAGTTTTTGTCCCCCTTTGTTTCTGAGTAAACAAAAAAATCTTCTGAAAGCAGGAAAAGAAACAGTTTATATGGCAAAACCACCGGAAGTAATAGTTCAAAAGACGTCAAAAAAAGTCACAGTTTTGTAATGGACGTCTCTGAGAAAAAATAATAATAATATACGACATCTGCTAATGTTTGAGAGACTTGTTTTTTATGATGGTGAAATGAGGATCTTATAAAACACTGAAAATGTCTTCTTTATTTGTTCCTTTTTTAGGCTGTCTAAACTTTGGCAATCAGCTGTACCACATACATATTGCAATCAACTCCAGATCACATGCCTCCGTTGCTGATTTTTTTCCCATAACTGCACTCACTAGTGTTTTATTGTTTACTCAGTTACATAAACCTTAATGCTTGACCTTGTTATAATTATTGCTATATTATTAGTATTTTGGAAAAAGAGAAGACTGCTCGTTTGGTGTATATTTGCTGCTTATTTTTCTTATTTCAAGTTTGAAATGTTCTCATGTTACTAGAGGAAGTTTATTTCTAGAAATGGTACAGGTTCTTGTCCCGGCTTGTGTTCATACCTGGGGTTTAGGGGTTGATACAGTAGGTTGGTTATTGTGTGGCAATAGTCTGTAATCAGTCTCTAACTGAATAAACAATAAAACACTAGCGAGAGCGCTGTTATAGGAAAATAATCAGTAACAGAGACGTGTGATCTGGAGTTGATAATTTTCCTAAAACCGCGTACACAGCAGTTTAAACAAAGATTAAAATCGTCCCGCTGTTATATAACGAAACCTCAGCATAAATACTCACCTCCACCGTGTGCCAGGCGAAGGTGAACTCCTCCCTCAGTATTTTGTTGTAATCGAGGTCACGTCTGAAATGAGCTGAGAGCGGCTACGGTGCAGATCTAAAACCGTCTTCCCTCAGGAGCGTGTGAACGCTGGATTGGGTTCATCCTTAACGCTAGAATTCTCTAATCGTTTCTGTGTAGGACATGTCCTCGAGGCACACAAGCATTTTTCTTACTCTGTGTCGTTCTTTTCGTCTAATCTCGGTTTAATTATATGTGCCGATTACGTATGCATGACCATACAACATTCTTTTTGGTCATCTAATTTTTTTGGTCATCATTTTGTGTGTGTGACCAGGTAAACCCGGCCGCATTCGCCGCCATCTTGCAGTACTTCTACACAGGTGAGGATCAGAAGAAGCTTCAGCGTAAAACAAAAACACCGTAGATGCCGTACTCAGAGTTCTTCAGCTGTACATTGTTTGTTGCAGGTCGGCTGGACATCGACGTGAGTTACGTGGAAGACTGCAAGCGTCTGGCCAAGCAGTGCAAGATCAGCGAGCTCATCGAGGAGCTGGAGGTCAAGTGCAAGCAGGTGCAGGAGTTTGGTGAGACACTGCTGCTTTTGGTGTATTAATAATCACACCATACACGCGCATCCTCTTCTCTCGCCTCTTGTATTCAGAGCGAATAGTGAAAAACTTTTCTGTCTCTGTCAGTGTCCAACAAGCCAGGGACGTGTGTGAAGGTGCTCACTCTGGATCCTCATGACTGGCAGCTGCAGGACGGCATGGCTCTGTTAGCCGACAGCGCTCTCCCCGCTGATCTAAGGGTGAGACACAAACACTGCGGATCTGCTCACAAGCACGTTTTTGGTTCTTTTATCCGATTAAACTGCATGTGATCTGTTTCTCAGGTTGGATACGGGCAGCTACCTTTTGATTTGACTGACAGTTTTCCGAGCTACCCTGACATCTGCTTCAGGGTGGACGGTTATGACTTCCTGTGTCATAAGGTGATGAAATATTCAGACTGTTTTATCTATCTATTTATTTATTTATTTATTTATTTATTTATTTACTTCATCTGTTTATTAAAAAGCTGTCCTTGTTTTAAAAAAAACTGCAGTTATTCAGCAAATCTCTGGCTTGAACCATGTATAAGAACCATTTGTGTGTGTGTGTGTGTGTGTGTGTGTCTCCAGGCGTTTTTCTGTGGCCGCAGCGATTACTTCAAGGCGTTAGTGGAAGATCATTTCAGTGAAGGAGAAACCCTGCAGTCTCTCCCTGAAGTTCCTGTCATCACTCTACATGATGTATCTCACGAGCTGTTCACCAAAATCCTCTACTACATCTACAGCAATAACACACAGGTACACACACACACACACACACACTAATAAACTCAACTTTCTCCAAGTCAGGTTGACATTACCAAGTGAGATGGGTGTAAAGGAGGCGTGGCTTGCAGGGGGTCTGAGTAACCATCAGTTATTTTAGAATAATAACCTAATTGGCTTAACTGCTATTATTATTATTATTATTATTATTATTATTATGGAAAAAGAGAAGACTGCTCATTTGGTGTATTTTCATTATTCTTATTTCAAGCTTGAAATGTTCTTGTGTTACTGGAGGATTTGGCTATTTGGATAAGTTTTTTTCTAGAAATTTTACTAGTACTTCTCTCAATTTGTCCTCATACCTAGGGGTTAGGGGTTAGGGTAGATAACCCTTTGTGCTGTTAGCTTTCAGTGCATGTGTGAAAGAGGTTATTTACAATAGTTTTATATGCTAATATGCTGATGCATAAAGTTTCTGAGTATTACATCATCATCTAATAATACAGTAGGTTGGTTATTGTGTGGCAACACAAACTGAGATGATATTTAATCATCCATCCATCCATCCATCCACCCATCCATCCTTTTTCTGTTGCACTGAACCTGGAATCTATCCTGGGGCACTCGGGGCACAAGGCAGGGGGACCCAGAATATAATTACACACACTTACACACGTACACACACACACACTATGGACAATTTAAAGATGCCAATTGGTCTACAACTCGTGTGTGTGTGTGTGTGTGTATATATATATAATATATAAATATTATTATTATTATAATATATATTTAACAACGCACATCTAGGCTACATTAGCTAAGCTGCATTGGTAGCTTACAATAGCTTCAGTAGCTTAGTGGTTAAGGTGTTGGACTACTGATCAGGAGGTTGTGATGTCCACCAAGCTGCCACTGCTGTGTCACTGAACACGGCTCTTAACCATTCAGTTGCTCAGCTGCATAAAAAATTAGATGAAAATGTAAGTCGCTCTGGATAAGGGTGTCATCCAGGTGCTAGAAATGTATTGTAAATGTCTTTGGACTGGGGGAGGAAACTGGAGAACCCTGGGAGAACATGTAAACTCGGGAATCGAACCCCGTACCCTGGAAATGCGAGGCGAACACACTAATCACTAAGCTTAGTGGTTAGACGATTGATTGGACGGTCTTGAGTTCAAATCCCAGGTCCACCAAGACAACCAAGCTGTTGTATAAATAAGATAAATGTAAGTTGCTCTGGATAAAGACGTCTACCAAATGCCATAAATGGAAATGCAAGTCTCTGTTAGTGCCGTGTTAGCAGATTTGAGCCAAGTATCCGTCTGTATTACTGAATTTTCAATGTGTTATTAACGTGCATGGAATATTGTGTTTATGTGTGTGTTACAGCTGTCTCACGATAGCGTCTACGAAGTGTTATGTGTAGCAGACATGTACCTTCTGCCGGGTCTGAAGCGCCTGTGCGGTCGCACCCTGGCCGCTCTGCTCAGCGAGGAAAACGTTCTGCACATGTGGAAGACGGCCAAACTGTTCAGCCTGTTGCGCCTCGAGGACCAGTGCACCGAGTACATGGCTAAGATCATCGAGAGGGTGCGTTTCCATCTCTACATGCACGTGTTGTCACAGCTGGGATTTTGATCTCTGGAGCATGAATATTAATCAGGACAGGGACCTAAGAGAAGCTTTTGAAGATGCGAATAAATCAAACGTGTAATAAAAATGTGTGCGGCTCTTTGATCCTGAACCTTTGTGTGTGTTTTGTTTTTTGTTTTTGTGTGTGTGTTTGGAAGCTGGTGGAAAGGGCGGAGTTTGCAGAGCTGATCCGAGAGGACGCCGAGAATGTGGCGGCACGCCAGGAGACGGACTCCATCCCGCTGGTGGACGACATCCGCTACCACATCAGCGGCAACGTTCAGACGTACAGCGCCATCGAGGAGGCCAACCAGAAACTGCACGCTCTCGAGTTCCTGCTCAATTACATCGGCCTGGACTGCTGAGCGTGCACGCAGAAACGCAGGCTTATGCGTAGGATAACATGGTGTGGCGTTACGGCTTTATCTACGCTTTCTGCGCACCGGAAATGAGTAGCGATCAGTTTTAGAATAACAGCCTGCTGTTAACGTTAACTCGCTCTTATATACCCTCACACTGAGTGGAGCTTAAAGCTTTACGCAAGTTTACTTATTGGTTTTACTTTAGATTAGATTCTGTTCTTATTATCATGAATGAGAACCGGTCAAATATCATTTTGTGTATCCGTTAAGCATGGTTACATAACGATAGAGTTACACTGAAGTGAGATACGGGCTGCAGAATAATGACTAAAATATTAACGCTTTGCGATTAGTTAAGCAGTTTAGGAGCAAAATTGCTTTACAGCATCGTGTCTGAATCTATCGCTCTGCACTTTATAAACCTGTAGTCATACAGATGAGGAAAACAACAACAATTATGAGCAAATGAATCATTTTTAAACAATCGTGATCCAAATGAATAAATATGTGAATAAAATAATAATTAAAAAAATACATGAAAATATGAGCCATAAATAAATACGTAAATATATATAAGCCACAGGAATCCTGCGAATTAATGTTAATCAACAGTGAATTATGTTTGTTTAATTAATTAATTAAATCTGAATCCACAGTCTTAATATAAAAGGTGTAATATAATAACAAGAGGCGAAAGTGCTTCATTTACTTCATCATATAATGATTTCATCAGGAAAAAGATAGCGAGGTCTTTCGTTAAAGGACTTAAACGCGTGTTATTAGTTAAACATACGGATTATGTTTATTTTAAAGGCACTTTGGTGATCGTATAAATACGCAAATACATTAAAACACGCACATACGTCAGGAGGTGGTTATGTAACGCACCAATCTGTAATTAGTGACATCCGATCAGAGATAACCAGCAATTTGGTGTTTACCCATTAATAATAATAATTACAATATTCTGTTGATTTAAAATGCACTTCAGCGCTGACATAAACAGCTTTAATATGATAATATTATGACTGCTCTTTTTTTCGTCATTATTAAGATTACGAGGTCATTTATATAAAACTTAAAAGAGCTGATCTACAGGATCGGAATTTTGTTAGCATGTGATATTTTGAGATTGTGTCTGTCTGAGACGTTCAGCTGTTTCAGTGAGATCTCTTAGAATATTGTCATTTTTGGGCTTATGAGCTGAAATAATTTCTGGACACACTTCCAGCACCGGGAGTGTGTGTGTGTGTGTGTGTGTTCTCTGTGATTATGACCCATAACATCACAGCTCTTACACTCCTGTCTGTTGTTACCTGTCTCGGGTGTGTTAGAATCCAGACAGAGCAAAAACATGGGATTGGATTCGGACTGCGCTGGGGTTTTTTTGTTTCGTTTTTGTTTTAACTCCATTTCGAGACCGTAGAATTATAAGGTTCTGACACTTTTTTCCTCACAAGTGAATTATTATTAATTATTCATTTAATGTATTATTTACATCCTGCTAAATATTTGCAAGTGGCGAAAGTGTTGAATTCTTTATTCTGAATTCTGATTGGACAGAAGGTTGATTATAATGCAAAAAAAAAGACATTTTAGGGAATGATAATATCTGGAATCTAGTTACATTTATTTACTATTCCTTATTAAATCATACAATTACAATAAAGCGAATATAGGATTATTAAGAATATATCTAGGTATATTTTTAAGCTTTCAATTTTCTTCTTCTATTTCCAGATTTTGCTTCGTTCTAGAAATTAAAGTTTCGTTTTAAACTAAGTTTAAAAATACGAAAATATAAAATAAGTCTAGAAATGGGCTCAGTAATCTTAGATTTGTTTTATTTTAATTTTATAATAAGAAATAGTGTTTGATTTTTGTCTAGATTCAATAGATGCTAAGATGTTATTTTTGCAGTGGTGCAGCCTGTAATCCCAATCACAGGTTTAAGTTAATGCCAACGTTTTAATTTCTACAGTAAAATCTTACACATGGACTTCTAATGCAGAAAGAAAATCAATATGAGGAGGTTTTCTCTCTAAGGAGATTATGGAAGGAGTCTCCAGTGTCAGAGCTTCAGCAAAGTCTTCAGGATAGAGGGCTTCTTGCTTTGCGACCGTTCTTTAATGAATAAATGAGTCGTTTCCTTAACCGACACAATTTGCTGCATATGAACCTTATAAATCCAAGGTCTTGATGTATCACGCTGTACAGCAGTCTGAGATGTTTATCTGGGTCTGGTGCTAAGCTTTTCTTTTACTTTAGTGGTTTTATTATTATTATTATTATTATTTGTTTATAGTGCTTCAGTTTCACTGTGTGGTGATCTCAAAGAAACAGAGGAGCACGGAAAATGAAATTCACACTCGTCCGAAGAAAGTAGACCAACAGAGACTTAATAATTTTGCACTGAGGGGGATGAGTGGTGTTCACAAATGATAAGAAATCAGCATCACCAGTTAAGGCTCATGTAAAATGCATGAAAGGTCACAGACTTGCATCAAATGCAAATTTATCTGATGTACAATTCAACAAACTAGCATGAGATTACTTGTTTGGTTCTATGCTTATTTACTAACAAAAACCATATAAGTAAGTCTGTTTATATATGCAGTGCTAATCTGGTAGCTATTGCTTTTGTTTAGTTGTTAACGACATTAGCCGTTTATCTGAAATAAACATGTCTTGGTTGATCGACTACACTGGGAGGAGTAACAGTGTGTAAATTCAATTCTTCACTAAACACTTTCTCAAACGTCCAGTTTATAATGACTCAGTGGCTTTATTTGTGTGTGTGAGAGTGAGTATGTGTGTGAGAGACTGAGTGAAGGAGAGCGAGTGTGTGAATGAGTGAATGAGAGTGTGTGAGAAAGTGAGTGAATAAGAGTGAGTGTGTGTGTGTGAGAGTGTAAATGAGTGAGAGAGAGAGTGTGTGTTGAAGGTTAGGAGTGCACCTAAGGACAGTTGGCACAGAGTGGTTACAGAGTTCGCCCTAATTCCTGAACAGCAGGAATATTTTCACAGTGGTATGAAATTAGAGTTGTATGTGTGTGTGTGTGTGTGTGTGTAGAAAACAAACAAACGAAGAACTGTTCTCAAGAGCAAATCAGTTTGGATTTATGGTTTGTAATGTCGTCGGAAACTGTTACAGCCCAGATGCAGTGCTTTTATTTATCCTACAGGGGGCGCTGTATACATGCGCTGCACTGCACTTTCAGCACATTTCACTACATGGGTTTTGAGAAAAACAGCTCTTTTGTCACACTGAGATTAAAAAATGAATTCAGAATATCGTTTATCTCCATGGTAATCAAGGTGACTATTGAATAGTTGTGTAGTAATACAGTGTTTTTCATACAGTTTGAGTAATATCTACTCGATTTGCATATATCTTAAAGCAGCCAGTGAGGCAGAGTCCGGGCTTTGCACAGAGCCGAGTAGTTGAGGAGGGTTACGGATTTTTTCAGAGGCTCAGCAGAGATCTTTCATCAGAATATATCAAAAATATGATGTGAAGCTCCTGAAATTTCTTCTGTTCAATCATTTTAAGAATTAAATGCTCAGTATTAATCGTGCTTGACACTTTTGCCATGGTTTCATGCTTTAAACTGAGTTTCAAGGTCTTCATTTGCATATTAGAACATGATCGGCTCTTTTATTTTGTGATGCAATAACATTTATAAATACTACAGCAGCTTTTACAAGCAAACGTTTACAAGCAAAATGATTCTTTATTTCAGTGAAGTTCCAGGTTTTAAGACACAGACTGGAAAACATATTCTCCAAATGAAAGCTTTCACTGAGTTTTAAGTTCGGTGACATGTAAATCTGCGCCTGCTGACCAACAGAATAGCCGCTTTGACTGGATTCAACATCCTCCTGCATCCTTAAAGGATATATTTAATCTTTCTTTCCTCATTTCAGATGGTTGACAGGGTTATACTGTACACAGAAGATGCAAAAACATTGGCGTTCAAACAATGCTTCATCCATATTTAATCCCGAAGACGATGAAATTGGGATTTTCTTCCAAAAATGAACTTTTGCACAAAATTTATTACAAAAAAAAATTATTATGGAATCAGAATAAAATCTTTATCTAATAAAGAACATTTCTTACCTGAAGGTTGCATAAAATAAATAAATAAACAAAATGCAAAATGCCTTCCAGTGGCGCTTCCTCATATTACAGCCGCAGCACAGAAACCCCCAAAACGGGGTATGTGCTAATTCTAGCAATATGGGATTTGAAATAATGATAAATTTATGATGCTGACTATCAGTTATATCACAATCAGGAATGCAGTCAATCAGAAAGCAGGATTAAATGGTAGTGTGTCTAACTTTTATAGCTCAGGAAGTATGTTGCTAGCAGAGAAAGCTTAGCAGGCAGCACAGTGGTTTAGTTGTTAGCACTGTTGGCTCACAGCAAGAAGGTCCTGGGTTTGAATCCTGGGTTTGAACAGGCAGAGGCCTTTCTGTGTGGAGCTTGCATGTTCTCCCTGTTCCTGTGTGGGTTTACTCCAGTTTCCTCCCACAGTACAAAAACATGTACATTAGGTTGATCGGTAATTCTAAATTGCCTGAGTGATTGTGTTTGGTTGTGTGGCCTTGTGATGGACTGGCGACCTGTCCAGGGTGTACTTTTCACCCAGTGTGTGCTGGGATAGGCTCCAGCTGATCCCAGTGACCCTAATTGGGAATAAAGTGGGTATAGAAGATGGATGGTAGATTAGCAACAAATTTAATGGGGTTTTTTTTAAGTAGTATTTGATTTGATGTAAATAGTCAATATTTATGTATTGTTAATTTTTGTTGTTTAGATCATGGTGGAAAATAACGATTTAAGCAATGGCCTCCTCACAAGAGGATTATGCAGCTGAGAAAAACAGCTTGGAAAACTGCCTAAGAGTCCAGAGTGCTTGTTTGTGTTTGGATGGACCTCATATCAGTCGTTGTATAGAAACACTTCACTGCCCCTTCATTTGGGTTATTCTCCTGTGAGATACAAAATCAACAAGAAACACAGCAACACCGGAATAAAGATGTAGTCAGTAATTCCTGCTGAAGAACGTGAAGCCGGACTACAGCGTTGCTCCTGGACAGGTACGTAAACATGATCTGTGATTAAGATTCACATTGTTTGAATGAATCAATAGAAGAAAGGATTCTTGACCAATAAATATAAGCCTAATATCGCCTGCTAATAGAGCTGGGCCTAGGCTTTAGCTAGCAATGCTAGCATGCCAATACCTGACCATACAGCTCATAATAAGAGATAAAACATAAATGGAAACATTCTCGTTAATCAGTGTGAGCCAAACTTTGCATATTTATAGTGTTAGAACTAATTTCTAGCAGCTGAATGTCTATTGTAAGTGATGACCGGTTTTGCTAATGCTAACTAAATCTAATGATGGTGCAGCTTTGTGTACGTCTGTGAGGAAAAGTGGGCAGAGTCCAGGCTGAAATCTTATTCAGCTCCGTTCATATCTTCTCAAACTAACTTCATGTGATTTATTTATTTATATTTAATGCAGGAAAGAGAGTAATTAAGAAATATTTATTTCTAACTTAAGTCACACAAAGTTGAGTCTTGTCTTTAAGGTGCCTCTAGGTCTTTATGGTGTACTTACTTTTTCACATCAAACCACGACCACCCCATCCTACACATACACAACCACTAATGATCATTATAAAATGCACACACACACACACTCGTATAGACAGATGAATTGTGGCCTCACAACGTTTTTTTATGTTTCTAGGCGACAGGAGTGAGAGGATCTCCATGGCAACGGGCTCGAGGAGAGACAGAGTGAGAGGTTGACAGAGCAGAATTTCCATTCTCTGACATACATTCTCAGCAGTGTGTGTGTGTGTGTGTCTGTGTGTGTGTGTGTGTGTGTGTGAGAGAGAGGCATGAACCAGCAGAGAAACGAGTAAGATAAGCAAGCAGACAGTTGTGCAAGTCTTTGTAATGTGAGGCCTGTAAACCAATACACTCCATTCTCCCAATCCTCTAAACACACACTGATCGTTTCTCTGATAAACTCACTATTTCCACAACATAAAGACATCTATGAGTTCCCTCGTGAGTCTGGTTCCCCTCAAGATTTCTTCCTCATGTTGTTTCCCCGCTGCTGTTGCCTCAAGCTTCTTCACCAGGGACCTGAATCTACATCCGGATTTCTGTAAAACTGCATAATAAATAAATAAACAAACAAACACACAAACAAATAAATAAATAATGAACACATTCAAGCTCAGATTGATCAGAAGGTGTTGATTAATATGTTGTCATTTCTATGGTAACAGCATACTATGGGTGGCAGAATTATGAAAAAATGTAATAAAGAAAAAGATCTTTAATATACAAGTTTTCTGTGAAGAGATGCTTACACACATACACAACTTCCACACCTTCAGCATACACCTGCACATTTGTACAGTTATATAATCAGCCAAACATACAGTATGGCAGCAGCACGATAATGCAAAGCAACATGCAAAGGAGAGAGCTTCAATTAATATTCACATCAAGTCAAGACGATTTTATTGTCATTTCAACCATATATATATAGCTGACACAGTGAAATAAGACAAGGACCCTGGTGCTACATAAAACAACAAACACAGAGCTAAGGACTGAGTTGTCCTAGCTACATAAAGTGCATCGTGTGCAACCTAGTGCAAACGGTGCGAGAAAAAAAGACAGTGCTACAGACAATACAAAACACTACAGGACAGATACACTAAATACACAAAATAGCGCCAACCAGTGTCCATTCTGTATATGTTATACAGTACAATGTGCACAAATAAGAGAACTGTATACAAAGAGGGTTCTTGTAAACATATACATTTCTGTAACAGCAGCAGTTGGTGACAGCTTGGAATGTGTGCAACAGCAGCAATCGAGTAAATGTGCAAAAAACACAGCATGTATAGAGTTATAATATGGGCGGAGCTACAGACCTGGATGAATATTGAGTTGAATTCAGTATTTGAGTGTGTGTTTGAGTTCGAGTTTGGAAAAGTTCAGTTCACACAGTTGAGTGTGTGTGTGTGTGTGTGTGTGTGTGAGAGAGAGAGTTTGGTACAGATCAAACATCAGAAGGAAGAAAAAGTCTGATCTCTGTGACTTTGGCTTTAACCGTGACGTGGATGCTGGTGCCAGGTGAACTGGTTTGAATATTTCGGAAACTGCTGATCTGGGATTTTCACACACAACATTCTCTAGAGTTTATACAGAAAGCTACGAAAAGCAAAAAAAAGCCAGAGCTGGTGGAGCAAAAGTTCATTATTCATACATATTCATTCATGTCAATCATTGCACTGGGTTCATATGCTACATTTTTCTTTATTTAGATTTTGTTTTATTCTATTTTTTTGTCTTGTACAGCTAATTTCAATTTTATTTTATTTTTATTTTATTTTACTTTACTTTTAAACTTCATGTGTATTGTGTATAACAAAAAAAATGTTTTATTCTTTTCACAAAAGATTACTTAACATTTTGTTTTATTTTAATCTTCACAAGAGATGTATTATTTTATTGAACAACAACAACAACAACAACAACAAAAAAGAAATGTGTAGTAGTTGGTGGGTGGAAAAAAACCCACCTTGCTGATAAGAGAAATTGGTACCCCAAGGTATACAGTAACTCAAATAATCACTCTTCACCACTGTGATGAGCGGAAAAGCATTGTCATCTTGCACAAAGGTGTGAGCTACAACAGCAGAAGAGCAGGTCAGGTTCCTCTCCTGCAGCCAAGATCAGCAATCTGAAGCTATCATGAGCATGGACTCACTCAACTAGACAGATTAGAAAACAAATCAGCTCTTTTCTTTTCCAGAGCGTATTGAGGTCATTGATCCTTTCGTATGTGCCGAATTAACTTTGGTTGATCCGAACCCTGAGACCTGCATCGACACTGGGTTTAATCCTGGGCACTTAATGAGGCACGAAAACACTGCAGGTTTCAACCTTATTGATTAGTCTATCGCTTTATTCTTTTCCTTACTCTGAGACTTCCTAAAGCAGGGACAATACAATGTTGTGGGCAAAGGAAGGTTATGTTTTATGTTTAATGTAAAATCTATATCATTGTGTGATCTTAATTCACTGGTCAGTATAATAAATATCCTAAAAATTCTAATATTCTTTTATTATCCTCTCAGAAGAGCTGCTTTTTTTGAAGTATAATTTTCTTTAAGAAGAATGGTTGTCATGATTTTGTAGCAGGTTTGTGTTTTTTCTGTCTTTCAGATTAAAATGTAGGACTCAAACAGCAGTGTGTTCCCTTTATAGTTTTTTATATACGGGTTTGGGTCAGTCGCAAGTGTCTTATTGGCTACAAGTTGCAGGCAGCTACTTTAAGGTTATTACTATATTTAGGTTAAATCCAACCAACTGTATTTAATGTTTGTGCAGCATTTCTATTTTTTAGGCCCAAACTGTAACGAGAATAATTGGAAAGAATAATTGAAACACATGACTCAACCCTGAGAATGTAAAACATTTACAATATACAAATCATAAGCAGGATTTATTAAACATAAACATTAAAAAAAAACATGGTTCATTGTGAGGGTTCGATTGAGATGTTACTCAATCAATCAATCAATCAATCAATCAATCAATCAATCAAGCAGGAGCTTTAAAGTATTTAAAATCTTAACAGACTGTTTTGGATTTTTGAGTCATAATAAAAACACACTGTATGATAGGAAGAATTGAGGCTGAGGCTGATTTCTTTCTAGCCCAGACTGTTTCTTGCAGCCAATCAGTGACAGTTGTGTATCAGATTCTTACACCCCACCCCACCCCCCACCCCATAATATAACCTGAGATACATGAAGATCACACCATCCAATTACAATACAAAATACATAAAATGACAGACAACAGAATTATGAGTTAGTTCGTGGTTTGTTTCTTTTTATAATGAAAAGCTAACACTGTAATACAATACAGATCTGGCTTTAGTTGTGTGTTTGTTAGTGTGTGTGTGTAATATTTTTCCACATAATGGCATCAATGAGACCTTATGATATAATATATTGCTCACTGCTAATAGTTTAATGATCAAAGCGATCATAAATATCAATTTAGAGCTCCAGGACGAAACTAATGACCATCAGACACCAGAAGCACACTGTGTTCTGAGAAGATTAGAGGTTTGTAGAACATTCCAGAAAAGTTATTTGCGGAACGTTATTTTTTTAAAGCCTTCTAAGGTCCTGTTGAAGACGTTGAGCATACCTGCTGCTCTTTAACCACATAACAACCAAAGCATAATTATTACAAGTCACAGATCAGCAGAGACTTCTCATTTTGTATATAATAGTATTTTTGGTAAAGCACAGCTAAACCTCAGCTGTATGTAAAGAAGCCACAGGTCACGGTGCATGAGGTATGACTACCTGATGTTGGTGTCATGTGTTCGTGACCTAAAATAACAATGGTGTAGAGTTAACATGCCTTGTCTCAGCTGCTTGATTCTTTTAAAGGCTTGCGAACACCTTAACATGGATTTCGGTTAAGTACAAGGTGATGAAACTAACAAATCAACCTGACATTCAATATGACTGGTGTGGTGTTTATAACACGCCTTGAAAGTGAGCATGTCTCCTAGAACAACATGCAGAAACAGTGAGAGGGAGAGAGAGAGAGAGAGAGAGAGAGAGAGAGAGAGAGCACGTGAGGATAAAAGAGGATTAATGTTGCAGCACATGACTTTTATGGGGAAAGCAGACAACGGCACATACATCTTATCTCACACTTTATCATTTAGTTTAAACCTTCAGTAACCACATTAAAGCCTAGGCAATGTCGAAATAGGGTTGTTGGGAAAATGGCAACTATAGTAAAAAGAAGACAACTATAATAAAATTTTTAAGATGCATTAATGCAACCAGAATGTGAACCATCTGCTCCCGAATGAAGTCCATCAGCCGATACCTTTCTAAATATATGTTTCCCTTTATTGGCTTAAAGCCTTCAGTATCAATTCAATTCACTGTATTTTTATTTGTGCAGCACATTTAACATTGCACATTTCCTCAAAGCAGCTTTAGAGGAAGATAAAAATTCAGAATAAAAACTAAATAGGTAAAGTTCGTCACAACAACTGTTGGCTGGAACTTTTGAAAAAGTAATTGTAACATTCTTGTAATGTATTAGATAGATAGATAGATAGATAGATAGATAGATAGATAGATAGATAGATAGATAGATAGATAGATAGATAGGGTGCCAATACTTTTAGAGTTGAGCAAATAGACAGGGTGCCGATACTTTTAGAGTGGAACAGATAGGGTGCCAAAACTTTTAGTGCTGAATGAATAGACTGGGTGCCAGTACTTTTAGTTTTCAGCAGATACACTGAGTGTCAATACTTTAATGTTGAGTAGATAGACCGGGTGCCAATACATTTAGTGTTGAGCGGATAGACAGGGTGCCAATAGTTTTAGGGTTGAGCGGATAGTCAGGGTGCCAATACTTTTAATGTTGAGTAGACAGACAGGGTGCCAATACTTTTAGAGCGAAACGGATCAATAGGGTGCCAATACTCTTAATGTTGAATGAATAGACAGGGTGCCAAAACTTTTAGTTTTGAGTGGATAAACAGGGTGCCAATACTTTTTGTTTTAAGTGGATAGACAGGGTGCCAATACTTTTAGTTTTGAATGGATAGACAGGGTTCCAATACTTCTAGTGCTGAGTAAATAAACAGGGTGCCAATACTTTTAGTGCTGAGTAAATAAACAGGGTGCCAATACTTCTAGTGCTGAGTAAATAAACAGGGTGCCAATACTTTTAGAGGAGAACAGATAGACAGGGTGCCAATACTTTTAGCGTTAAATGGACAGGCAGGGTGCAAGTACTTTTAATGCTGAGCGGAAAGACAGGGTGCCAATACTTTTAGAGCAGAACAGATAGATAGGGTGCCAATACTTTTATTTATATGTAAGGTATCAGAATGTAACAGAGTATTAATATATTGCTCAGAATGAACAGATAATGTGAGCTAAACAGATACAAACATACAGAAGAGCAATACAGCAAACCTTCCAGAAGTGGTCAGATGAGAGAGACTAGGAGCTTGCATCAGGACTGGCCTCTCAGGATATGAAGACATAGAGAAGATATGAAGATGAACAGCGGTCAGATATGAAGATTGTAGAATGGAAAGAAAAAAAGACTGTTCTTCTTAATAACTGCATTTTCAGTGTTGTTTTCAGGAAGCTCAATTTGTTAGAAAATATAACAGACAGGTACCATAAAATAAATAAATAAATAACACAGCTTTGTGCACATCTCTAGCTGAGTCTAATTATGATCTCGAATGATGAAACTGAGCTTGAAGAACTGTCAGAGCCAGAATTCTCACACCGTGCCGACTGGGCTAGGATTTCCACCAACAAAATCCCTGCTGGCACCAAACAGATACAGAAACAGAAACAGATATCTGACGCTGGATTATATCCATTCTTTAGTTTAGCACTGTGTATTAAATCTCACATTCTTTGAATAAAAATTCATTGCATCATCTAGGGCTAGTATAATCATCCATATGCTTTAAATGTCATTAGACTCTAGGCCACGCCCCCTTGTGGAGACTTGTATTGGTATATTGCGGTGACCTGAAATTGTATTCAAGACAAATCCGTGACTGTTTTAAGATCTGCAGTGTCATTTTGTCCATTTGTAAATATAAGAGAGTCAGAAACCACTTTTTTTATTTTATTTTTTGTCATTTAGTGCCAGTCTTTTCTTTAAAACAAAAATTCCATCCTGTTTTTGTTACGTCTGACTTTATTGGTAAAAATTCCCAGGATGCCGATTTTATCTATTCAGTACACAGAACCGATTTTGATTGACCGAGACAAACACCGAGGTGTAAGTAACAAAAATTCCACACTGCAAATGATTACCAATGTTGTCGAATCTCAAGACTGACCTTTGTATTGTAAAGTTCTCTGTCTTATAATATTAAGTGGTTAAAAAAAATCAAATAAACTGGAGGAATAACTCTGGCTTAAAAAGCAAACATGTCTTGGTGAGAGAAATAGCTGTGGGTGATTAGATTTTTCACTGATACTTTGAGATAATACAACCTGAAACAGGATATAGTGTGTTGGAAGTACATAAAATCCAGGATAGTGCTTGGACAATGTTTTTATTAATATCTGAGGAGAATTAAGGAGGATCATGATCTAATATACACCATGAAGTGACAACATGATGGAACTGAATCAGGTCTTGTTATTGAATAGGTGAATGGTAGTGGCACTACAAAGTCAAACAATTGTCATTTACCAAAAAAAAAAAAGATATAGATAGATAGATAGATAGATAGATAGATAGATAGATAGATAGATAGATAGATAGATAGATAGATAGATAGATAGATAGATAGAAAGAAACATGTCGCAACACAAGACAGCAAGACATCGTTTCCTGTGCCAACATGCCATCATGCTGTAATGACGTCGTTGTCCCCCTTTGTCCAGATTCCCAGTTAGCAGCACAGCACGGCACACATGGACCAGCCATCTGTCTGTACAGTATAGTGTAGTATTTGATGCCCCCTCCTCACAATCTCATGCTTCCTCACACGTCCACACGTAGACACTCACATCACACGTGCGTACACACATGCTCATGCTCTGATCTGTGTGTGTGTGGGGGGTGCATACTTTTGCAAGGCATTGTAATTTCAGTGCCTTGAAACTATCTTTAAAAAAAGTCTTTAAAAAAAGGTGGGACATGTTTATACACACTCTAAATGTTGCTTGCTCAAATCAAATTTATTAGATTAGATATTTATTTGATTTTCAGAGATAAAACTATATCTTTGTGGCCATAGACATTTCTTTAAACTTATCTGGCAACCACATTAATGGTCATGCTGGTTCTTATGTATGGGGCAACGTAATTCCTGGCCCAGTGGGCATTTATTTGCGCTTGTAGTTCCCATTTTGACCACCAAGTGCCGTATGATTGTCCATCCATTGTCTATACCTGCTTTATTCCTAATTACGGTCACAGGGGTCTGCTGGAGCCTATCCCAGTGCACACTGGGCAAAGACCAGGGGTACATCACCAGTCCATCACAAGGCCACATATAGACAGACAACCACACACACCTATGGGCAATTTAGAATCACCAAATGACCTAATGTACATGTTTTTGGACTGTGGGAGGAAACCAGAGTAAACCCACACAGGCACGGGGAGAACAAGCAAACTCCACACAGAAAGGCCCCTGCCTGTTCAAACCCGGGATTCGGACCCAGGACCTTCTTGCTGTGAGCCAACAGTGCTAACCACTAAGCCGCCATGGTTAGCAACAGTGCTAACCACTAAGCCACTAAACCACTAAGCCACCCCCATGATTGTCATCAACCTATAATCAATGGTATATGTTTTAATATTTTGGCCTGTTTTTTGAAAATCATTCAAATGAGGTGATTAAAATGCATGGAGTTGTAAATGCAACTGTAAATGTAAATTGCGTTGCCTGTTTGAAAATTACATTTGTAGAGCAGCCGATATACTGTAAACGATCTGGTCTCTATGAACGAGCCACCACTACTAAATTGCATATAATTTAAATATAATAAACTCTGGTCAACCTTGATCTGGCCCCTACTTGTAATCCATACTTTATCCATATTAGACACTGATGTCATGTTTATATATTAAATGTAATGGAATAAAAAAATGTAAATCCCAAAGACATTTTTAAAAAATGATCAAATCTTGCCAAAATCTGGATGTCCAACAAAACCTTTTACATGGACAAAATGATCTACTTATGTACGTTATCTACTTTCTGAAAGTACACTTTGATACAAAAACGTTTAAAAAGAAAGTTTGATATAAAACGATATTAATTTAGCCTGCTGCTCTCCAAGGATGACCAAGGGTGAAGAGAGGGGCAGCTGAAGGTTAAATGTGTGTGAACTTTATTACTTAATATCTGACTCCAAAGATCTGACTCTGATAACCTAAAATGATACACTGGCTAGAATGTATTGTGAGATGTCGGAGAGGTTACTTATTAAACGATTATTCTGTTAGTTCAGAGATCTGGTTTTAACATGTTTAACATTAGTCATTAATCTCTCATCATTCCTTTAACACACTACCTCTCAGTACCTACAGAGTACCTTAAATTACAGAATTTTTTGGGTACTTTCAAAATAAATGGATGGCTGCAGATGGAATGGCATCAGAAAGAGGTCAAAGTCTTCCTTTCCTTTTCAGTTTAGAGGTTTGATCTTCCCCACATCTACTGTAACTCTCATACCCTGCATATACCACATGCACCTCTCTGAAGTGCATAATAATCAGAGTGTTAAATGGGAAAGAGATAATGTGTTTTGTGCCAGAATAGACCTCCAGGCAGGTAGGCTCACCCTACAGTGTTACATACTAATTTGGTTCTTGAGAGCTTAAAAGGTCAGAAAGGTCCCCAGGCAGCTCTGTTATATGTATAAAAACCTTTGAGCAGAATAATGTGTCCTGCCACACTGCGAAAAATTGTTGGAATGGTTTGAGGAACATGACAGAGTTCAAGGTGTTGACTTGACCTTCAAATTCCCCCAGATCTCAATCTTATCATGCGTCAGTACGATATCCTGGACAAACAAATCTGATCCATTGAGGAGCTGCTTCACAACTTACAGAACCTGGTGCTGACGCCTTGGTGCCAGTACACCTTCAACGGTCTTGTGGAGTCCATGTTCTGATGAGTCAAAGCTGTTTTGGTGGCACAAGCAGAAGCTACGCACTATTAAGCAGGTGGTGTTTATGTTATGGCTGATCTGGGTATGTCTGGAATGGTGTTGCCTTACACAGAGTATATATCTTTTCACACACACACACACACACACACTGACTGACAGCTTCGTGATAAACTGTAACCCAGTGCGTGACGAATCTTCATTTGCTTTAATAATCTTTGTTATGATCTTGTGGTTAAGCATTGCCTGCGTGTCATTAATAGTGCAATAATAAAAAATAATGCCCTTGTAAATTACCAGCTGGAGTGTCATTACTGTAATTGTCATTTGTTTGCATATATTCTATACATCTTACTGTATGTTAGGTGTGTGCATTATAATGTACTATAGGTGTATACTATAGGTGCATACTATAGGTGTGTGCATTATAATAGCACAGTGCAATGTATTTTGAAATTTTTTTTTTTTTTACAAGACTTTATATGGATAAATGTATATTACTCTAAAAAAATGACACTTTTAAATCTCTTATTGCCATTAAAAAACTCTTAAATACATTTTTTTTTTAAAAGATTAGGATTTGTAAAATCTAACAACTAATCAGATTAAAATTATTAGATAATCATTTAAGTGAATTATCTATAAATGGATGAGTTTAGATAACAAATGTACCAAATTACACAGCAAGCAATCCAACAATGGGTTACAGATAAAACCACTGCTAAAATGAAAAATTACACAATAAGAAATTGCTAAGCAACAGGAACAGAATCAGTGAGTCACAGTCCTGAATACCACAGGAAAAAAATATCAAGCTGCAGTACAAGTCCAAATCAGATTTATTACCATTAAACAGACTGCAAAGCAAAATGAGGCAGAGAGAGCCCTTCAGTGGTACATTACATACTTTAAAATATAAAGACACTTAGCAATTGCTAAGTGAAGACGAGCACACACTAAACTCTAACACAAAAAAAGTTAGGAATTAGTTAAAATGCAAATCGCTTCAAGTATCGGGATAATAATAAAGCAGACACCAAAACGAGTCTCTGTTTCAAACATTAGCCGCCTAGCTAGCCTAGCATTGCCCAGCTTTACCTCCAGT
The DNA here is from genome assembly GCF_019097595.1 of Hemibagrus wyckioides. Taxonomy (NCBI): domain Eukaryota; kingdom Metazoa; phylum Chordata; class Actinopteri; order Siluriformes; family Bagridae; genus Hemibagrus; species Hemibagrus wyckioides. Next base: position 26,147,655 of record NC_080714.1, on the reverse strand, counting down.
TTGAGCTTGTTTGCTGAAGTAAAAATGTTTGCTAAAGTCAGTTACAGCAAATGAGTCAAATGAAATTCAGGTAAATGATTTTAGTGCCTAGTTTTACAGTAATGTTTACCTCATTTTTTTTACTGTATTATAGCAGTATTTATTGTAGTTATAAGATTCTTTGATAAAGTGTAATCTGCCAGTGCTGATAATTGTTTCACAGTATACCAGGAAGGCTACAGTATTGTAACTGTAAAGAATATTAAAAAGTATTCTATACTGCTGCTCTGAACTTTAGTTAGTGTCAGTGTGATGATTCCACAGTGGCTGTATGGGTTCCAACCCACGGTCCACCAAAAACTTGTCAGTAGGTGGACTCTGTGTGTGGGTGTGTGATGGACGTATTGCTAATCAAAAACAGATACCTGTTAGCTCCCGTGTCCTGCGATGTCGACAGCAGCAACAGTACCTCCACACAAACAGTTTTTATCTTGAGGTTCTGATAAGAATGAGGCCTTGAAATTAGAAATAGCGGTAATAATGTCAGTGACCTCCCACTAACTCGCTCATTTATGACACTTTTGGGAACAACAAAGGTGTAGTGAAGGTAAATATTGCAATATCGCTGTGTTTTGTAACCCTGCACTAAGATCAGGAATGCAGATCTGGAGGAGGCCTAGGTGTTCTTCAAAAAGACTTTGGAACTCAGCTCTGATACTTGTTGACATGTTCCTTTGAGAAACAGGAAGTCAAAGTGAAAAGCTTGACTGATTTACACAAACAAAACATGATTGCCAAACCTAAGCGAGCACAAAAGTATCTGAGAAAGCTAGCAAAATACGGAGAAGAGCTTCAGCTGTTTGCGCAGAGGCCTATTTTATGTATATATGGTAAATAAAATGATATAAGTATTATTGTTAGAGAAGCCCTGGCAGTGCATCAAGACCGAATTACGTTCACCATAAGCCCAAAGTTATTAAAAACTCCTCTTGCACAAATTAAATCGAATAAACCCCAACCATTTTTTCCTCAAAAGGAAAAAGCATGCAGGAAGACGTACAACAAAAAAGGCAAAATGTTTGTTGCTAACAAGCTACTACTGTAGAGCAAGACACGGCCAGGGGCGGGACATACACTATATTGCCAAAAGTATTCGCTCACCTGCCTTGACTCGCATATGAACTTAAGTGACATCTCATTCCTAATCCATAGGGTTCAATATGACGTCGGTCCACCCTTTGCAACTATAACAGCTTCAACTCTTCTGGGAAGGCTGTCCACAAGGTTTAGGAGTGTGTTTATGGGAATTTTTGACCATTCTTCCAGAAGCGCATTTGTGAGGTCACACACTGATGTTGGACGAGAAGGCCTGGCTCTCAGTCTCCGCTCTAATTCATCCCAAAGGTGTTCTATCGGGTTGAGGTCAGGACTCTGTGCAGGCCAGTCAAGTTCATCCACACCAGACTCTGTCATCCATGTCTTTATGGACCTTGCTTTGTGCACTGGTGCACAGTCATGTTGGAAGAGGAAGGGGCCAAACACTTCCACGTTCTTATAATACAGCTGACAGTTGACTGTGGAATATTTAGGAGCGAGGAAATTTCACGACTGGATTTGTTGCACAGGTGGCATCCTATCACAGTTCCACGCTGGAATTCACTGAGCTCCTGAGAGCGACCCATTCTTTCACAAATGTTTGTAAAAACAGTCTGCATGCCTAGGTGCTTGATTTTATACACCTGTGGCCATGGAAGTGATTGGAACACCTGATTCTGATTATTTGGATGGGTGAGCGAATACTTTTGGCAATATAGTGTATATGTTCTAGAGAGCATTTAATTGGATGAACACAAAACTAGGACAATTCACTCAAAATGTTTACTGGGGGGGGGTCTCCATGATATACTGTTATGTTGCTGTCTATAACAATAAGGGACAGGTACAATAAACCCTCTGAAACACCAGTTTTGATTTCAGGGTCCATTTTAAAGAGCTCTTAAGAGATCCTGTAACTGAAGAACAATGAGTTTGTCACGTGACATCGGCTCAGCACGGCGGCGTGTTGAATGTGAGCTACAAATGAAATGGAAATGGAAAGATAAAACGCAAATAGGAAATGATCCCGTGTGTGTAACTGAAGATCGGGTGATAACACATCCCCGTCGCTTCGGTTTCCAAGGCCGTGACGCAGCACGCGCTGCTCCTCTCCGTCCTCGCGCGCTTGGCTCCGAATCGCCACGAGCATGCGCGCTCCGTGCAAGTGCCGCGTTCAAGTGCTGCATCTCGGGGAGTTTACAAGTAATAAAATTAATCTAAATTAAGTTAAATCAATATAGCACATTTATCATGCATGAGCTGTTGATGTTTTCGTTGTTATATATCCTGTTTATTATTTTTTCATATGTCGTTGCTGTTGTTGGTATCTTCCTGTCCATGCCTCACTTGTGTAAAATGTGTCTTTTCTGGTTAAATGACTGCTAAAATAAATAATTTAAATTAGTTTACTACCTTACACTACATTTCAATTCAGATGAGCACTGCAAAAATGACAGAAAGAGAAAAGATCTTGAATGCAATCAGATTTATCTGGCATATCCTGTTATAAGAATACAATTAACAAAACATGAGATTATTAATATTGATATTTCAATGCATTTTTTCTCATTATAAACATTTTCTGCTTCTGGTGGCAGTTAAAATTTAGCTTCATTTTCAGAAATAAACATTAGCTAAACTTTAGCAACATTATCTGCCACTAGAACAAGACTTTTCCAAGTTTGGAATTAGAATAAATGTCTGCAAACAGGTTTTAATCATCTTCAAAACAGTTTGACTTGCTAAAATGCCATCTTTCCTGCAGGACGTGGGAACGTGTTGCGTTAGCACTGCGGCGTGTAACAAAGCAGGTAGGAATGTGCGAGCGTGTGCTTCCTGTCCTTTTCAAACTCTCGCCCCGATCTAAATCTCACACCCTACTCATACCTCATGGCCTCTTTGAAGTGTATAATGACCTGAGTATCAAATGGACAAGACACATTGTGTGGTGTGGTGTGGTAGGATAAGACCCCCAGTCAGGTCAGGTAGGCTCACCCCCACGGTGTTAGATACAGAATCAGTCCCTGATAACGAATTGTGGCAAAAGGTCCTCTGTGTAGACCAGGTGGCTTCTTTATATATGTTTATTTGTGTGTGTGTGTACAAGCACACACTGAAATATAGGCACCAAATATAAAACCATATATTTTACACTTGATTTTGTAAACTTCACCACATTGTTCACCATAAAATATGAATTAAATTGACATGAGGAATATTTTAGTTAAAGTTTAGATGACTAGATTTATTCCCAGACCCACATTCCCGATCATTTTAATTTAACTAGTCCAGCATCATTGTGCTGCCACAATCTATCTACAACGTGACGGCACAGGAGCATTACAGAAAGATTTTAAAAACCAACGTCGATGATGATTGCAAAGCGATTGTACTGTAGGGATCCATCAACATGATCACTGTGTGAGGAGATGACAGGAAGGTCTTTCAAGACATCTTTAGGCAGACTGACAGTTTTATTACCACATTTATTAAAACCAGCTCCTTTAAACAGCATAATCTTTGCTGGAAGAAATGCCCAAACTAAGACTAGGAACTAAATATATCATCATTTTGAAAGCTTTTTGGTCTGGTTTGTCATCATTTTTGGCTCTTTATCTTCAGTAGCACCTGACAGGTTTTACTGTTGGGCCCTTGAGCAAGGCCCCTAACCCACCCTGCCCCAGGGATGCTGTATCATGGCTGACCCTGCGCTCTGACTCCAACCCTCCAAGGATGGAATATGGAAAGAAAGAATTTCACTGTGCAGTGATGTATAAAGACAACCTAACTTAAACCTCTTCTGGTGTGGTACCACTTCATACATATACAGGTGTGTCTGGAATTTTTTACGTTATATATCTAGTCACAAATAGCATGGGAGGTACTGGGTTTCTGATCCACAGTAAACTCTAAAACAGTGGCTGATGATTCTTCATTTGCCTTAAGAACCCTAGGAATGCTCGTGACAATATTTTTGAGGCTATTATGTTTTCTTATCCTGTCAGTCATTAATAATGTAAAACTGATGTCTATTGAGAATGTGAAAAATTACCAGTTGGCAGGTCATAATTAAGATTCTTTTGTATCTATTTGGAGGTATGGCTTAGGGGTAAGCACGTTTGTCTCGCACCTCCTAGGTTGTCAATTACTGTATTTGCATGTTCTCCTTGTGCTTTGGGACTTTTCTCCTCCAGTCCAAAGACATGTCTGATATCTTTTTTTTTTTTCAGACATTTTCCACCTTTAATGGGATAAACCAACCAATAAAATTCAAGTGAAAAACAAACAGAAATGTTTTAGGGAAGAAATAAAAACTTATAATAAACCTGGTTGTGTAAGTGTGCACACCCTTTTTGGAGTGGAGCATGTGACTTTGCTTCTACAGTTTAAAAGTAATTATCATACACTTGCCATCAGTGAAGTGACTGAGCTAATAAACTAACGAACGCCAAATAATGACCAGATCAATCTGTAGGATTTTCCTGACATCACTCATTGGGATCATCATTGGGAACTTGCATAGCATGTGAAAGATCATGGTGCTCAAAGGTATAGATCAGGAAAGAGGTATAAAAGAATTTCCAAAACAGTCAACATACTACGGAGTGCCTTGAAGGCCATCAAAATGTGACATTACCAAGAACAAGACGTCCTTTAAATATTGACTAAAGCTAAGATATCACAAGAAACCTGCGGCAACATTAAAATAGCTGCAAGAGGGTTCCTTTTTTTAATCATTACAGAAACATGAAAAATTACTAGATAATTTTTTTTATCTAGTAACTTTTTAGATCCATTTAAGATCCTTTAATGGACAACTGAAGAAGCCTTTAGGATTTATCTTTTACTAAGAAAGTAGAATGTGTAATAACAGCTTGACCAGACTTTACTATTTAGTTAAGTGAAAGTGTGAAGTCCACTTCTAATTTAGAAGGTAATCGTTGGTTGTTGTGGTTAACCTTGTATTTTTCCATCGCAATCATTTCAGCCCCAAGGCGAGAGAGAGAGAGAGAGAGAGGAAAGACAAATAAAATAAGACCAAGAAAGAACACAAAAGAGAAAAAGTAAGATGCAGAGTGATAGACAGATACACACAGAGAGAGGAAAGCAGGAAAAAGGAGAGCGAGAGAGAGAGACAGGCAGGCAGGCATAAAATGAGGCCGAGAAAGAGAGATAAAAACAGGAAGTGAGAGAAAGACAGACACAGAAACAGAGTGAGAGACAGAGGGAGACAGAAACAGACTGAGGTGTGAGAGACAGGCTGAAGGAGAGAGAAAGAGAAGGAAAGACAAATAGAAAGAGAGCCAGAGAGGGAGACAGTGAGAGACAGGCTGATTAGTCAGGTATGGGGTGTACAGTGAATGATTTGAAACAGCTCATTTCTTTTCTGTGCTCAGAGAGAGAGAGAGAGAGAGAGACAGAGAGAGAGAGAGAGAGGAAAGACAAATAAAATATTACCAAGAAAGAACACAAAAAGACATAAAGTAAGATGCAGAGTGATAGACAGATACACACAGAGAGTGGAAAGCAGGAAAAGGGAGAGAGAGAGAGAGAGAGAGAGAGAGGCAGGCAGACATAAAATGAGGCTGAGAAAGAGAGACAAAAACAGGAAGTGAGAGAAAGACAGACACAGAAACAGAGTGGGAGACAGAGGGAGAGACAGAAACAGACTGAGGTGTGAGACAGGCTAAAGGAGAGAGAGAGAGAGAGATGGAGAGACAGATTAAAAAAAATGAGACAGAGAAAGAGACCCAGAGCGAGATATCACGAGAGAGAACACAAAAAGAGAGAAAGCAAGGTGCAGAATGATAGTCAGATACAGAGAAAGAAGGAAAGCTGGAAAAAGGAGAGAGAGAGAGAGAGAGAGAGAGAGACGTATATTATTAGGTTATTATTAGGTTAATAACAAACAAAAAAGCATGAACACCAACATGGCTGTTATAAGTTTAGTTTATTGTATCCTATGTGTGAATTTTGATTGTTGCTGATGTTAACTTCCTGTCCAGTCCTCACTTGTAAAACGTGTCTGGTTATCCCGGTTAAAGGAAGGTGAATGAATTAAGTTATTAGTCTTCTACACTACACTACAGATGAGCACCGTCAGCGCGTGAGCACGTCGGGACGTGCGCGCATGTGTGCGTGCGCGTGCGTGTCCCTTTAAGAAACACACTCCTGTTGCATGGAGAGTCTGGTGTTTTTCCACTCTCTCCGATATTACCCATATAAGACACGAAGGTCGGGGAGAGAGAGACAGACAGACAGAAAGAGAGAGAGAGAGAGAGAGGGCGTGAAGATTATTTGTAGTTGCCTCGCCGATCGCGCGCGCAGACAAACACACTCTTTCTCTCACACGCACCGGCACAAAGAAACGGCAGGACAAGAAGAGACTGAGCAATAAATCAACGGCACAGGTAAATGACATCCGGTCTCATTAGAGAAATTAAGGCGCTCTGTATATAAGAATAATATATCTACTATTTATTATGAGCGCGTGGCTGTTGCACTTTTAAATGTTTTCAACTCTTTTATCGGTGTTTAAGTTCAGTGAAAATCTCTTTTTGTTTCCTCTAAGCTTTCTTTGAAAGGATGCTGTTGATAGAGCCGTGTGATGCTCGGTGCGCTCACATGCTTTCGTTTCATTTAAACGTGTTAAAACGTGTTGATTGAGAACGGCACGTTGGAGGATAGATGTTTGATGATGTCTAATGAATGAATAAAAAGCCGTGCATGCTCTCTGCTCGGATTTAAGATCCTTGTTAGGCTATAATTAGATTATAAAAGTAGGTTAATGGCAGGAATCGGATTTGCGTGAAGCGCACCCGGTCCCGCGTCTCGCGACCCCGCACGGGGAGTGAATAAGGAAACGTTTTAGGGCAAAACGTTTTGTTTACGTCTTGTAAACAAAAAGTGTCATCTTGGGGATAAAATGTGTTGTGGTAGTGTTTAACACACACACACACACACTTATATTCCTGAGTAGGCTCCACACCAATTTGGACCTCTTCAGCTCTTTTGTGTTTGACGTCTGCCGGTGTGTCTGGTACCCGTTAATACAGGATGCATCCCAAATAAATCCGTGATAAATACCTAGCGTACTACGTAGTCTCTAAAAAGCATTGTTTCACACCCTACCTAGTGGACTTCTCTGAGTAACAGGAAGGTATTTGGGAAGCGGCCTGGTGGCTGTTTTAACGCACGCCGGTATTGTTGATCATAAATCAGCTATAGATCTGATATTGTTTTGACACAGATTACTATTTCGTACTCTTTTGTGCCCGTGATATATGTAAAAATTTAATTCAGGCTGAAAAATATGCTATTGAATAACCCCTGAAATAGTTAAAAACCCGGTTCCTTCTCCTTTAATGCTGATTATTTAAGATTCTTATCAAGGATTCGAATCTTTTAACTCGGTTTACTGAAATGATTCATTCTTCTGAATCATCCGCCGACTCTTTTGTGGGTCCTCCCTCCTTCCCCTCCTCCAGCAGACTAGTCTACTTCTCACAAATAAGTGCTTATATGGCTTTACTCTGTAGACATGCAATCATTTATAGTATATAAATCCTAAACATCAGTTAGGGTAATGTAAAAAGTCCAAGAACTTTTAACATAAACCCTGTTCTTATTTATTATTCACCTTATTATTCAGGAACTTGTCTACTGTGAATTATTCAGTGACTACAGTGAAACTATTAGCAACAAGTGTGTAGGTACACGTGTAAACAAATCCAATTCTGGACCTGTTGACGTGTCATCCGGCTTTAAGTGGTTAACGAAATATTGTCAGTAAATAAGGAACTGCAGCGCTACATTTTTGTTCCCAAGATACAAACTATTTAGACGTACCCTCAAAGGCACAACAGTGGTCCTTAAGGCCCAATTATGCACCTTAATCATGTTCCTTTGCCGTCGTAATTGTCGTGCTAAGGGTACAAAAGACGTACAGTATGTATAAGGACCCCACTGGCAAGCATTTGTACCGTTAACCAGAGTTTATTAGCTTCCTTTCTGTGCATAGGCAGTCCTCCAGGAGTTTCTGAAGAATTTTTTGATTGTTTAGGCCAAAAATTTTACAAGTTCCAGGGCTTTATTTTTTTTAATTGGTGAAAATGCAAACAAAGAGTCCTTCATTTAAACTCCTACCAGTAATGACACATATATTCTATGATAGCTGTACTGATGTTTATGTATGTGAATCGAAGAGAGCATGGGCTGAATGTTTGTTTTGATGACATCAGTTGACACATCTTGGCCCAATTCTAAGGAAAATCTGCGGTAATGTCGAAAAATTGCGAATGTGTCCAAATATGATGGAGATTGCTTGATCTTACACTCTCAGAAATTAACACAAAATCAAGCAAACTCTATGATATTTGGATGGACTTGCAATTTTTCGAAATTACAGCTGATTTGGGCCGTCATAAGTGACTATGCAAGTGACCAAGCGGCACAGATCACATAACACAGATTTTGATAATTAAAATGGAAGAAAATTTTAGAATTGTCGTTAATTATATCCTGTCACATACGACTTCTAATTAAGTGTATTAAATGTGTTTATTATGTTGTTATGAAGATGAATAAAGGAAGGAAGTTGTTGAGATTGTTGGTGCCTCTGATGAGTGTATGTAGAACTACAATTAGCTTGCTTTGCTAATCTGTCAATATAGCTAGTATGAACTGTCACACGTAGAACCAATTTTCACACTGATTACTTTGTTGGTTTAATATATAGCTAATACATTTTATGTAGTTTATTTTTATGTATTACCAGTAGGGGTTGCTGCACACCTACATGCAACAAGTAATATGAGTAACTTGATCTAGTGTGAATACACAATCCAGTGAGACAACCACAACCTGATGCTACTTAACGTGGCCTATATATAAACGTTGTAATTTGTATATTTAAGTCGTGTCCTTAATTAATAAAAATACATCCTTTTGGTCCTGTTTTGAAGCCATTTTAAACTGTGACTGTCTCAGCATCAGGTCTAGCTTTGAATCTTTTAAAAAAGATTCACTTAAATGATTTGTTCAAATGAGTGAATCATTTGTAAACGACACATCCCTAAATCACGTCCCTAAACATCTTATAAAAAGCATAAAGGAACAGAGCAGTGTGCAGTGTGAATATACTGCATCTGTAAACTAATGTTTCTTTGGCAAAAGGTCTGACTGTAGTATCTGTACAGAAACAGACACAAACACAAGACCCATAACTCAATAACCAATCCTACAATGACATTTTATCTTGACGTTTAGCCAAGGAAGAGGCATACAAGGCCAAATGCCTGACACAAAACCGGCGCTATTTTAATCTGCTCTGATACGTCACTACACGGCTGCTTGTCTGTTCTTGGTCAGATGAGATTGAATTAACCAGATACTCCCTTTTTCACCCTGCTGATAATGTGAAGCAAAATTCCCATGTTGAATTAGGTGTTAATTAAATATCAACACCTAACACTGGGCTCGTTCACAGTGATTTTCTGTTTTGTTAAACAGAAAGTCAAATCGTCTGTCCTGTTAAAACTGTCTCAGAGTGCATCTAAGAAAAGATAAAGCCTTAGTAGACATTCTATTTTGGCTATATAGTGCCATAATGCAATAAAACCTATTACCCACTTTAAAACCCAAGCTATTGCCATTATAAATACAAAACCCTTCACCAAACTGCACCATAAAGCAATGGTGCAATGACACATTTAATAATCCAGCCTACGATAGAACTCCGCTAATGCTTTACAACCGCGATTAAAGGTCAGGTCAGCGCAAACATTATGCTCTTAACTGCCCTGAATCCACATGACATGTCCCTGTAGATCATATAAAGATCAACAGCTCTGTAGTGCTGCCCCTTCATGAATAGGTCTAAAGTTGAAAATCCCACATCCTGCCCCAGAGTGAACCTGTTATCCTCGAGGGGTTAATTTGACTTGAAATCTTCATGGGGTTCTGGTAATCCCTTTAGGAATGGGTTTATGTAATGCTAAGTAGGTTTACTGCTTTTTCTCCAGCAAGTCTGTGAAAATATAAAAATGGTGAATTTAAATCTGTACTATAACATCCTAGTCCAATCCATGTTTCCTCAGAATCCTTTTTACTTGTATCCTTCAAGAAACATGACCTACAAGCTTATCCAATCGGAAAGCTACATCTAAAAGCGACGTGTAATAATACCCGATGCCTGTCTAGCCTATTTTTGCAGCTAAATGTTTTTTTATTATGCTAACTAGCACATGGCCTGCAAATCTGCTAAGCTAAAAATGGTTAAAAATGTTGAACAACTCAATAAAACGCACCAAACACCTGAGGAAAAAAGAAATTTAAAAAAAACTTACCTCAGTGACAATTTTTCAGTATTACAGAAATGTTTAATTATTTTCATGTTTTCCTCGAAAGTCTACCACAAATCCTGTTACAAAGCCATATTAGCTAGCAAATTAGTTGACTATTTTAAGACACACCTTAGTGAATAGTCTATATCATATCACACAGCCAGTTTAGCGTGCTAGCTTGACTAGATAAAAACTTCATTTGTTTACAAGAGATCTGTATGTAACCAAGTGAAATTTTTAACGGTTTTATAGATCAATCCACATATAGTTTCTTCACACACTTACCTCAGAGGTGACAAATGTGGTTAGACTTACAGTATGAACAAATATTTATATATATATATATATATATATATATATATATATATATATATATATATATATATATATATGTATATATATGTATGTATATCTTCAACATATTGAAGATTTTTATACCTCTTTTCTACCTCTTTTCTATTGGGTTAGCTTGCTAGTTTAAGCAGACTTCATTTGGGTTAAATGTGATACCACATTAGAGGGCAGGAGCAACTTTTAAATGCTAAATAGCTAGCTAAATGTTTTATAGCCCTAAAACGACAACACAAATCGCTGGAATAAGCATGTTTTGTTATGTTAGTGACTTTAGTTAGCGTTTACTGAGGTACTGAGAAAATGTTTGGATTTTTTTGTCATGCTATAATCTCTTTTGGTTTAATGCATAAAATAGCTACAGTACATGTACGAGTGAGCGGAAGAAGGTGGCGTCTACTCCATGGATTAGCGTGATTAGCGTTTTTACTAGGCTACAATTCTAGATGAAATCTGTACAAGGACGCATCCAGAAGCTAACTTGGCTTAAAAGAATGTGTGTGTTTTTGTTAACCGATTAGCTGCAAGTGTGCATGGTACGTTAGCATGGTGATGACGGAGAAAGTGCAAAGTTTTGTCCTAAAAGTTTAATTTAAGTGTGTCCATTATAACATTTATTTAAATGTGATTTCAAATGATGTTTAATTTAGGAAAAGCTGACATTTAAACATTTAGTAATACACTGTAATAGTATTCTATTGAAAGAAGTGTAACAGGAACTGTAATATGAAAATATATTGGCACACACACACATCCAAACACACACACACACACACGTGCTAAATCATGGGAACCAACATTTTGGACAAGAAGTTTCGCAACTTTCACACCATTTTTGCCTGATTTTCTGGCAGGGTTTTCCAAAATGTATTCAGAATGACTGTATTAAATCTATCAGATAGCGAACGGACACCTGCATGACTCAAAAGTCGTATACCATGTCCTGGACTAATTTCTCTATTGTCTTGTATTTTGTTTCACATGATGCTATGCGCAACAGCCGTGTTTCACACCATCTGTGCTGGAGTGAGGATTATGATGTCCTTCCTCTGAGCTGAACTTCAGCCTGGTTTTGACTCTGGTAAACTTGCAGAAGCCTTGTGTTTTCCTGCCTCGGATTAACCGTTGCCTGCTGCTGCAGCCGTGTCGTTTTGCCCTCGCTCTCACGGTATAAAACCGGTCCGATATGTCGATCATCAGCCACCATCAGGCCACCATGGCTGAGTAAGTCTGTGCTCCATTTCTTCGTTGCTTATGGGGATTCGATTCTGTCCCACGATCAGCAGGCCGACTAGCTGCTTATGTTCCTGCGGGAGTGCTGATCTCTCTGACCTCCCCCCTCACCCCTTCCCTAGACGGTACAGTTTTCAAAAGGACATTCTTTTGGGATTTTCTCTGGATAATCACCAGGTTTTGCTATGGTGTTACATTTCTCTCTGGATTCCTTCCACTCCATCTCTCTGCTAGCCTCCTATGGCTGATTGAACTCATTCGCTGTCATCTTATTTACCCTTAATAAACAGTAATCCGCCAGGCACTATCATATCATTTGGAAATGTCAGCGCCTTCATCGCCTACGTGTTCTCACTTGGGAGAAATACAACAACCCCTAAGACTTGACTTTGTTGCTCTTTGTAACTGAGAATAGCAAGATACTTTGCTACATTAAATCCTCAGCTAGATCTCAGTTAAATTTTCACAATATCAGCTGTAAAAATGCTAATTTGGCGTAAAACATTTTTAAATTACTGACATCTAACAGAAAACCTTGATGCTAACTGGGTCACGCCACATTTTGTTTATTACTAGCAAGGTGTTTCTAGTAATCATAGTAATAAATTACTGAATAAATAAGGAAAGTGACAATTCAATTATTGAGTGCATTAAAAGCTTCAAAATGCCACAATCTACTGGCTTTTATGTAGTACAACAAACGGGAGCGCAACATCTGGTACATTTTTGCCATTTTGGTCAGAAAAAGAAAAAAAAGAATTTGGACCAACAGAGAAAAATGGACTTTGTACAATCTGGATCTTTAACGTGGACAATCTGCAAAACGTATTATTTCTGTAATATCCAATATAATGATCCTACATTGTGTTCTATAATTTCGTTTAAACATATTGTTTACATTTGTAACCCAATGAGATCTCGAAAGCTTCCCAACAAGCAACCTGAAAGTCCTCTTTGGTGGCGTCTCAAGTTATTTAACAAGATTTCAAGGTTAACAGAATACAGATGAAGACCTATGTAAGCAATACTTGTGTGTACTGAATTCTGCGCACCCAAATTACACTAATTCTTTTGCAATTTTCTTTTACTTCTCACTAAACCTGATCGGTGAAGTGAATGATTTTACTGATCATATCCTGTCCTGCTCTCTTTCCCTCGATCTCAACCTTAAATAAAAATCTAGAACTATGGGTAAGTTTCCTTTCTGCAATATCAATCCAATCATTTCTGTTGATTTTGGTGATGTTATGCACTGTACTATACACTTCCCCTTTTGTCAGTTACCTGGTAAGCCTGCATAACAAAGTAAATACATACAGTTGTTAGCTGTTATATAGACCAGGGGAAGATTTACAGGGTGAACTGGTTTGGAACTGGGTTGAGTCAGAAACTCACAAACCATGGTGACAATACTGACATTTCTACATCTAGTTTTTTCCCCTTAGTGTTTTTAGTGAACGTAGCAGTGAGGTTCATGTTTCTATTAAAAAGAACAGAAAGAAAACTCTTTTTATACAGATAGTGGAATTGTTTAATACCCCTGATGAGCACTTGATCATTTAACTTCTTGAGAGATTTTATTTTATTTTGAGAGTATTTATTAGCGTATGAAGACGTGCCAGAGCAAGGAAAGCATTAGTTGTGGTTTATTGAAGACATACATTATTCATTATTCATTATACTCATGATACAAATACTTGTGTCAGTCAGTGAAACCTAGAGCGCATCGCTCAAACACGAGCTAAAGTGTTTATGTGTAAAGTGTAGCTTTTGTTTACAAAACTGTCATCGTCTTCAGTCATCCTCAAAAAATGTGGCTCTGGTGTTGTCATCTCAAACAAACACTACCTCATCGGATCCCTCAGGACCCAAAATAACTTCGAATTTATCTTTAGGTGCCAGGCTTTCCCATGTGCTTGTTATTCCAATCACACAGTCACACTATTTGTTTATACTGTTTTCAAAGAATTTTTACGAATTTGAAGTACTTCCTAGGAAATAAAACACACTGTGGTAAAGCCAGCCAGTGACGTTCAGGTCAGTTTGAACCCCTGCATCTTTAATTCAACTAAAACAATCAACATTTAGGCAATGAGATGAACTCTATAAGATTTTAGGTCAAGGGGTTGCCAAAGTTCAACTTAAATAACCAAATTTACAAGAAATTAAATGGCTTCCAATGTATTTTAATATGTTAAGAAACCCTACAGATATTTTGTCAACAATTAATAATAAAATAGTAAAATGTACATGTAAATTTAAGCGGTTTGCAAATTAACTTAATTTTTTAAAATGTGTTAATTAAGTACACTTAGGACCTTGGGAATAATGGGCTACAGGTATATAGAAACCTGGGTACATCGGTCCTTGGGGATGATAAAACCCTGTAAATGAGCAAATAGGGCTGTAATATAAGCGATGTAGCATGGGATACAATGTACATAGGATCCTCAGAAGGTATGTAGAAGACTCAGTACAAAGGTCATAGGGAATGTAGGAGTCTAGGTATATAGAGCGCTAAGAACACAGGACCCTCAGTTCATAAGCCATAGGAATTCAGGTATCTAGGAGCACAGTACCCAAGATATACGTCAGTCGCAGGGAATGCAGGAACTTGCAAACACAGAACCTTGAGGAAAAATGGTATACAGATCCCATGATATAAGCAGTATAGGCATTTGGGTACAAAGGACCCTGGGTACCCAAGAATCTGGGAGCATGGGATGCTAGGTACACAGGATCCTGAGAAAATAGCCCCTAAAAACAAAGGGACTGTGAGTACATAGGTTTTTTTGTATGAAATTCATATTGAACGTAGAACTCTAGGTATATAGAGACAAGACAAGATAGGTCCCTCAGTTTGTTATTAGAGACACCAGACATTAGGAACACAGGAACCTGGAATCAAAGGACTCAGTACCCAAGATGCACCCAGGATGTATGTGAATTTCAGGAAATGTAGGGCCAGAGTGACACAAGGTCCAGAGTGAAAAAAGGGCAAACAAAACCCATCATATAAGAAATATAGGCCAAAGGACCCTGGGTACCCAAGAACCTGGGAACATAGGATGCTAGGCACATAGGATCCTGAGAATGTAGCACATAGAAACAAAGGACTGTGGAAAGTCTCTGTACAAAAAGCATAGGGATTGCAGGACTCTAGGTATATAGGGCTCAAAGAAGACAGTTCATTTAACATTTAAAAACATCAGACCCAGGACCCTGGGAGTGCAGGACACAGTACCCAAGATGTATGTGGGTTTCAGGGAATATAGGACCTTGCAAACATAGGGCTCTGAGGAAAAATGGTATACAAATCCCATAAAGAAATATAGGCCTCTGGGTACAAAGGACCCTGGGTACCTAAGAACCTTGGTGCATGTGATGCAAGATATACAAGATCCCGAGAAAGTAGCCCCTGGAAACGGACTGTGGGTTCATAGAAGACCCTGAGGGCACAGAACTCATTACCCAAGATGCACCTGTGATGTACATGAGTTTTATGGAATATAGGACCCTGCAAACATAGGGCTCAAAGGAAAAATAGTATACAAATCCCATAATATATGCAACACAGAGTGGATCCACTGGTAAATAGTGAATCTATGCATAGTATCATTTATTAGACGTCATTTGGCTGCAGGAAATTCTTCATTTTCCCGTTTAAATGACATAACAGCCCTTCTTTAAATGTAAGCTTAAGCTTCACCTCACAGTATGCAGGCTTTTAGGCTTTTATCGGTATGCCTCACACTGCAACAACGGCTCTCCAAAACATTTAATGTATTTATACAGGATAAAAAATTCATCACATGAAGAGAAACCAACTCATGAGCAGCTCACTGCGATCTGCTGTAAACTTCCTCAGTTCCTCACCAAGCAACATGTCAACTGAAACAATGAATCTGATCCTTTCTATGACCTCAGAGATCTGACCTCAACCCACATATCCACTGGCACGCAGCTAGTCCACCTACACACATTTGGCCTGCTCTCAGGCTTCGTCTTTGGTCTGAAGTAGTCTCTTTTCCAACTTTTTATTGTGCCTTAAGTTCATGGCTTGACCTGGGCTTTGTTCATTTATAATCTATTTTCTATCTGATGTCCCTTTGGTGGAGGATTTGGGAGTTCTGCTTTATATATTCCCTTACTTGTTTTTTCTTTTTGGAAAAAGTCTGCCTTGGGCTGTGGGAAACATCCAAACTCTGAGAAAATAATATCGAATTTCATATATTAATGACATCACTTGCGCAATTGTACACAAACTCTTAGATTGTTGCTTGACTTTGGTCTCTCTCTCTCTCTGTCTATAGTATGGCACAGAAAGAGAAGTTGCAGTGTCTGAAGGATTTCCATAAGGACACGTTAAAGCCGTCCCCGGGTAAAAGTCCAGGTACCCGGCCAGAGGACGAGGCAGAGGGAAAACCTCCACAGAGGGAGAAATGGGCCAGCAAACTGGACTTCCTGCTCTCTGTAGCCGGCGGCTTTGTGGGATTGGGGAACGTCTGGCGTTTCCCGTACCTCTGCTACAAGAATGGTGGAGGTCAGTGATTTTGATAGACTTTTAATGTTGATTTATTGTTAAAAAAATAAATTTATTGTTAAAAAAAATCTTTATTTTAAATATATTTCCATAGTGTGTTTGTAGATAGATATTTTGTCTAATAATGGAAATGATTGTTACTATCCTTTCTCATGAGTCTGCCTCCTGTGAGTGTGTGTATGTGTATTTCATTATAGATGTGTGTTTCTATGGTATCATAAAGGTGTTTGTGTGTGTGTTTTTGCTCACCCTGTTCCCCCATGAACTCAGAATAACAAAGGTGACTTGTGTTTCTGAGCAGTGACACAGAGCTCACTTTGTTTTTCATAAATAAAGTTAATGAGGCCAAGTCTTTATCGAACTCTGTGGTGTAAACACGATCTAAAAATACTCGTTCCTTTCACCTTGATGTGTAAGGTGGTTTTAATGGCCCAACTGGATGGCCATATGAGGAGAAAGTTCGGTCACCCTCATACCTGATATCGCACTTCATCCTCTTCACACTGTGTCATTATGTTAAAGTCATATTTCTTTTTTCTGATTAATTAAATGATTATTATTGTTTCATTTTTAAGAGCGGGTCTGTATGTAAAGCAATATGTGCCACAGTGCTACACAATTTGTTCTTACAAGTTAATAGAAATTTCTGGCACTCTTTTTCTCTTTCCATACAGAAGGAGTCTTTTGTCAGAGAATCAGCTCTGAGTCAGAATCAAAATAGAATGTTCTGTTAAAGAATCGACTCTGAGTCAGAAGCAAAATAGAATGTTCTCTTATAGAATCTACTCTGATTCAAGAGCAAAATAGAATGTTTTGTTAAAGAATCGACTCGGATTTTAGAATCTAAATAGAATATTTTGTTAAAGAATCGACTCAGATTTTAGAATCAAAATAGAATGTTTTGTTAAAAAATCAACTTGGATTTTAGATTCTAAATAGAAGATTTTGTTATAGAATCGACTCTGATTCAGAAGCAAAATAGAATGTTTTGTTAAAGAATCGGCTCGGATTTTAGAATCTAAATAGAATGTTTTGTTATAAAATTTGTTACAGAAACGACTCTGATTCAGAACCTAAACAGAGCATTTTACTATAGAATTAACTGATTCAGGTTTTAAACAAAACATTTTTAATGGAATCGATTCTGATTCTAAATTTAAATACGATGAATCTTATAGAACTGATTCTGAACCATTTTGTTACAGACCTGATTCTGAATCTGATTTCAGACATAACTAGACCAACTAGGACTGTTTATGGAATCATTCTAAATCTAAATCTAAACCAATTTTTCATGGTTACTTATTATAATGCTAGTCTACCACCTGTTGTTGTTTACCTGTTTTTTTTGTGTCTCTGATCTCTCTCTCTCTCTCTCTCTCTCTCTCTCTCTGTTGCTCAGGTGCATTTCTCATCCCATATTTCATCTTCCTGTTTGGTGGAGGACTTCCCGTGTTCTTCCTGGAGGTGGCATTGGGCCAGTTCACCTCAGAAGGAGGGATCACCTGCTGGGAGAAACTCTGCCCCATCTTCACTGGTGAGAGAAAGAGATCCACAGACTTGGAGACCAAGAAAGAACAAGACAGGGAAAGAGAGAGAGAGAGAGAATGAGAGAGAGAGAGAAAAATGGAGAGATGTACTACAGTCTGGCAACATATTTTAATGATGCATGAGATTTCTGATTCGCTGTGACACAGCACATCTAAAATAGGTCAGCTGTAAAATCATAATCTCACTAGAGATCAGAAATCATTTCCTATAATAATAACAGTCACAGTGTGACGCATTCAGTCCGCGATAAGCTCACATCTGCCCAGAGCTGGTGATGTAGCCGTCCAATCAAACGTTCAGATTAGAAGACAAGCACTGATTAGATTATTATTATTTCAGTTTGGAAATCTCCACCGGTGCCATTGTGCATTATTTTTTGTTGTAATGTGTGTGTGTGTGTGTGTGTGTGTGTGAGACCTGCTTTCAGTACCTAAGCAGTGTGAGCTGTGTTACTGGGGCAGTTTTGGTTTCTAGGCAGCAGCAGGAGGTGCTGTTCTCTCTTTAGAATTAACTCTCAGTAGTGTTGGGTTTTATTTATACACATTTGCCAGATTGTCACAATGCCAGCTTCACCTAATGTATACTTTCATCCTGGAGTTCTTGCATGGATATTATTATTATTATTGGCGGTTATAGATATAATAAAGTGTTCCTAACGAATACAGATACGGATAGGAGGCGCACTATTTGTGTTTTTCACAACTGGATTGTTTTCACACAAGAAACAAAAAACGTTGTTTTTCTTTCATGAAGGAAAGAGTGAGAGGTGAATTTACAGCACCTAGACACGTCTACCGAGTATTTAACTGTATATATTTTGGGGGAAAGAGAACCAATCAAAATGTATGAAAATAACACAGACAGATAGAGTACAAAATAACATTTAATATACTTTGAGAACAATTATGAACTGAAATGATGTGAGATGCTTTATCTCACAACCCAGGGTTATCCCAGGGTTATCCCATGGTTTCTCGATATCAGTGGTATTCATATTGTTTAGGTTCATATTGTTTAGTTTAGGTCACATCCACATCCTTATTTCACTCCAGAACAACACACTGAAGCCACAACCAGACACAGATAGTGTCATAGTGTCACCAGGATCATTGTGTTCCACTAATATTCACATACTATGGCACCCACTATGTTATCAGGGATAGAATGATTGGATTATAGATCTGTTTTTTTGCACAGTCAGATTTTGGGCACAACATTGCTATTGGCTATTCAGTTGGTGGATTGTTTTGTAACCTACTGAGATGCTCAGAGCAATGCAACACACACTACCATGTCAGTATCGCTATATATAAACATAGGTTGCCAGACATACACACACACACCAGGTTATTACCATATTATTGTCTCTGCTCTTATCCTGTTTCAGTAGTGCACCCCCCACACTCGCTGACTAACACCCAAACCCCACTAGTCAGGACATTTTGGAACCTGCATCGCCATGGCAACAGCAGCCAGCAATGACTAAGACACATTTGTCGATTGGATCTCATCTGTTTGCAGCGTGAATAAGAGAGAGAGACCGAAAATGTGGGTGCGTTACAGAGAACATAATGACTTCTAAGCTCCTAAGCTCTTTAAATATTGTCCCTGTGTACATGAACACACACACACTTGTCTACATGCACAACACTAATAATCTTATTTTCTGGCATGTTCCTGTATGACTCCTGGACTCCTCTTTTGTTTGCATGGGGGTTCATACCTTCTACCCCAGAAACGTCATGGAAGACTGAAGCAGCTGAACATCCTCCCAGACTCACTCTCTCTCTAACACACAAACACACACACACACTTGCTCTCAGACACATTCACAATCACGCACTTTGGATTAGAGTCAGCTGTCACAATTATACCTGGCCTAGTGCCTTTTGGCTGCCCTCGACTCTACAAAAACATTTAGAGGTTGTCAGGGCAGGAAGGCTGGTGCTCGATAGTAGCCAACCGTCCTGCGAGCTGAAAATAAAAGCTGCAGCTGTGGCGTGTTTATTAACGGATCTGGCGCCTGCCAGTGGCCCGCCTTCCACGCGGCTTTGGAAAACTCCACTTCGCTGACCTGATCTGACACGTCAGGGTCTTCAAACTCAAACCTGACTCGGGGATTGCAGTGCACGCGTGTCCGATCCAGCACCACGACAGCACATAATCCCAGCGAGTCAGCTCTCTGGGATTAGTCAGAGAAACCTGCTGTTTAAAGGCCAGGACTCCCTGAATCAGTCTTGTCCAACAGATATTTGGTTCGGTTGTACCGTTGCCAATTGGCTTTAGAGCACTCCACAAAAAGAAAGCGATAAGCCAGATGAACCAGTGTGAACATGAAGTGAACACTCTGCAGACTTCCAGTGTCCACTCCTGACATTAGTTGGATTATATTGGGGGTCACTTTGAACTGGGATTTAAAGTGTCCAGATTGTGATTTTCCACCAGACTCTATGATACACATTGCTTCACAAATTTCTTCCATTTTGGTATCGCCCATTCTGACCAACTCACTGAAACCAAACTCCAAAATTCATGTGCTAAAAGTCAAACTCTTGTGTATGTAGAGCACTGAGAGGAAAGCGCTAAGTGCCCTGCTTCATGAGTGGAGAAAATAACAGCACCCTTCCCACTCAGAGAACTTCAGAAGCCAATCTTGTGATGGTCAACAAACCCCTATGTTGACCATCACATGAAAGTTGTAGGAGCGCTGAAATAATTTCAGTAAACAGGAGTAATGTAGTTTAATTCAATTAAATTTTATTTGTATAGCGCTTTTAATAATGGACATTGTCTCAAAGCAGCTTTACAGAGCATATAGTACTAAAAGTTCAAGATTAATATTACACAAAATGTTCAAGATTTAATATTAGACTTCTATTTATAATTGTTTGCATTTATCCCTAATGAGCAAGCCTGAGGCGACTTTGGCAAGGAAAAACTCCCTTAGATGGTAAAAGGAAGAAACCTTGAGAGGAACCAGACTCAAAAGAGAACCTCATCCTAATTTGGCTAACACCAGACAGTGTGATCATAAATTATTAAAAACACCCAAAAGCGTGATTATGAATAATGCCCTTTCTACAGTAATAACAATGGAAGAGTGTGAAGATCTCATTTGACTTTTTCTCGCAAGTTGGTTTTCTTTGTATGAAGCCGACCAAGCAGAACCTTCCGGGTGTTTCCATTTTAATACATGGAAATGATCAAACACTGATAGAGAGCCTGATAGAGATGCTGCTATAGGTAGCTTTTTTCAAAATAGTGGTTACCTGGCTTGAGTAATGTCTTCTGATCCTGTGACAGATGCATTTAGCCCATTTCTAGCTACACTCATATGTCCAGCGCTGAACTGTACTCTTAATACCTGTGCAGGAAGGAGGGCTAAATTTAGAAAAGCATTCCCTTACTATACAGTTCAGATGACACGAGAAATGTAGAGATACTTAACATGTTGTACTGCAAGGCCTAGCGTCAGCACCTGATATAACAGTCCTGATATATAAAGTGCACTTTATAAGCCTTACGCTCTTGTACGTCTACCAGAGTGTCATGCCAGAGTGTATAAAATGGCATCCAGAGGTAAATAGCTGCACATGAAGGACGCGTTCATTGTGGATAAAAATAACAGCAAGTGAAATGAAACATGTATATTCTCTTATAGAATACAGCCAGAAATAGTAACTGTTTACTTTACTAACACTAGCTAGCTAAGTTAATATACATTTACTTCCGGAGTATTTACCAACACTAGCTAGCTAACTAACCTCCAAGATGCTACATTTGCCTGGCCACAACTGCTCAAAACTTCAGTAAAGTTTGTCTGAGCTCTAAGAAATGCATTGTTTATTTATTTATTTCTACTGTACTGTGTGTGATTAGCATGTTAGCTGTAGTATTTCTAGCTAGTAATATACTGTACAAGCATGTTAGCTGTCTAGAAGCAACTTACCTTAAGCCTACTTACTTAGCATACCCCTTAGCATGATAATGTCCTATTTTAAGCATGAAATAACTTGTTGCTATCTCAGATTCTCCAGAACTTTCTCAGATTGTATTATATCAGTAAAATAGTTGTAACTGAACACTACAAAGCTGTAAGAAGTTTCTTATCATGGATAAATGGAGTATTAGCGTTTTGTTGATATTGTGTGTGTGTGTGTGTTTCAGGAATTGGCTACGCATCCATTGTGATTGTGTCCCTGCTGAACATCTACTACATTGTGATCCTGGCTTGGGGTTTGTATTACCTGCTGCAGTGTTTGCAGAGGGAGCTGCCATGGGCGAGCTGCCGCCACAGCTGGAACACCCCCAACTGCGTGGAGGACACCATACGCAAGAACAAAACCCTCTGGCTCTCGGCCAACGTCACCAACTTCACCTCGCCCGTGACTGAGTTCTGGGAGTGAGTACACGTGTCAATACACATACACACACACCATCTTAAAGCCCCTTAATATGGCTCAGTACACAAGGTATCAATCTGTAAATATTACAGTTGTAATTTGAGTTAATTGATGAACCTCACAAAGCATGTGATACGTAGCCGATGATGTCATGCTGTATGTATTGGTGTGACGTTTGCATACTGACCCTTCCTCTCTGCTCTGTAAAATTAGTGGTGTAAATAGCTGGTGTAAATATTATCCTCTACAAAAACTCACAGATATACCAGTAATTCCACAGAGTATGAGTTGTATTTTTAAGTCAGAAGACTGAAGTGAGCTGAGTTTAACCCTAAACCGAGTCTAGAGTTATTCAGTACCTTAGCAGCTAAGTTAGCTAGCCAGGTGTCTTTTTAAGCATTAACTAGCTATGCTAACTCTGGTTAGTTTCATTTTTTATTTATTTATTTAGTTAGTTGGTAAGATTCAGTTTTATTTTAGTGAAGTGCTATATTATCTATCTGTTTAAACATGTCTTTAAACTAAGAAACTTTCTTTCTTTCTTTCTTTCTTTCTTTCTTTCTTTCTTCACCTATTTTCTCTTGTTGCTTTCACTTTGTGTCTAATTATCTCTTTTGTTTCTCTTTCCTCCCTCTCTTTCTCTTTTACGTTTGCTTTCACTTTCGCTTTTTCTCTGTCTCTATCTCTGTTTCTCTATTTCTGTTTCTCTCTTGTTCTCTGTCCCTCTCCATGTATATGTTTGACCCCTGGCTCTTCTGTGTTCCTCAGGCGTAACGTGCTCAGTTTATCGTCTGGGATTGATGAGGTGGGTGAGCTGAAGTGGGATCTGGCCCTGTGTCTACTCGCCGTCTGGGTCATCTGCTTCTTCTGCATCTGGAAAGGAGTGAAATCCACTGGCAAAGTGAGACAGTGGGACAGAGGGAGGGGGGAGGAAGGTATGGTAGGATGAAGAGCAAAAGATCCAGGAACAGAGAGACAAATTAGACAGGGGAGTGTGTGTGTGTGTGTGTGAGAGAGAGAGAGAGAGAGAGAGAGAGACAGGGGAGTGTGTGTGTGTGTGTTTATGTGTGAGGGCGAGAGAGAGAGACAGAGGAGTGTGTGTGTGTGTGTGAGAGAGAGAGAGAGAGAGAGAGAGAGACAGGGGAGTGTGTGTGTGTGTGTGTGAGAGAGAGAGAGAGAGAGAGAGACAGGGGAGTGTGTGTGTGTGTGTGAGGGTGTTTGTGTGTATGCTTTTTAATCATAAGAGGTATCAAAACAATGACTGAAGAAATTAGATGTAAAACTTTACTTAAACATGTGTATAACAAAATAAACACAGTTTGTGTGTTTAAATCATTATTTTGATTGATGACATCACTGTTTAATCTCCCCATCTCGTACAGGTGGTTTATTTCACTGCTACCTTTCCGTTCCTCATGCTCATTGTGCTGTTGGTGCGAGGCGTAACTCTGCCAGGTGCTGCTGAGGGCATCAAGTTCTACCTGTACCCCGATCTGAGCCGCCTCCAAGACCCTGAGGTACAACCTGTGTGTGTTTGTGTGTGTGTGTGTGTTTTAAATAAAAATGGCTAACAACGTTAAAATGTTCATTTGTTCAGCGGTTGCCTAAGGCAAGGCTAGGATTAGATTAAAGTGCATTACAGCATTAATTAACTGAATTAATGAGTTCTAATGGTTTATTTTAATACAAATAAGGCTGAGATAAGGTTCTCTCTTTCTCTCTCTCTCTCTCTCTCTCTCTCTGTCTCTCTCTCTTTTTCTTAATCTCTTTCTTGCTCTTGCTCCATCTCTCTCCGTTTTTGTCGCTCTCTCTCTCTCTCTCTCTCCCCCTGTTTCTCTCTCTCTAACAACATTACTGAAGCAAAATGAATAAATATTCTATAGAAGAAACAATAACCAGTAACGGCCTAAAAAATAAAATTTGAATTGAACTTATGTATTATTAAAAGGTATGTGATATTTATTCAGAAATCTATATATATTATATAGATGCTTATAGCAGACAGCAGAAGAACTGTATTAAATGAGGCTATTTGCTCTCTCTCTGTCTCTCTCTCTCTCTCTCTCTCTCACTCTCTCTCTCTCTCTCTTTCTCTCAGGTGTGGATCGATGCCGGGACTCAGATATTCTTCTCTTATGCTATTTGTCTTGGTGCAATGACTTCATTAGGAAGCTATAATAAATATAAATATAATTGCTATAGGTAAGTAATCGTTTGTGGTTTCTTTTTAACTGATAGAAAGCTAATTGATATTGTGTGTAGCCTTTTCATTTAATTTTCCCATTTGGACACATTTTTTGGATAAAAATCTACTTCAACAAACACTATTTTGTTTGTTTGTTTTTCAACTAATTTATTTTTACTTATACGGAAATCTTTATGAGTATTAAGGAATGAAAAAATTCTCAAAAATTATGTAATAGACAGCACACAATTTACATGTGTGTGTGTGTGTGTGTGTGTAGGGACTGCTTGTTGTTGGGATGCCTGAACAGCGGGACCAGCTTTGTGTCCGGTTTTGCCATCTTCGCCATCCTGGGTTTCATGGCGCAGGAGCAGGGCGTGGCCATCGCCGACGTAGCTGAGTCAGGTAGGCTGGGGGTTTAAATGTCAACAGGATTTTTTAAGGCTTGTTTATTAATCGTGTACGTATTTAGAGCAGTGTTTATTCGTGTGTGATGGATGTGGATCTCTCTTAGGTCCCGGACTTGCCTTCATCGCATATCCAAAGGCAGTCACTATGATGCCACTGCCCACTTTTTGGGCTATACTCTTCTTCATCATGCTTCTGCTGCTGGGCCTCGACAGTCAGGTGAGTCTTTTGAGAAACACACACACACACACACTAGCATTTATCAAAGCAACCCAGATCTTCTGACCATCAATTAGATCAAGATTATATAAAGTTTATGCAAATTAATATTTACACAGAGACATGTTAACTCCAAAAGGTTGGTGTCATGTGGTGTTGAAGTTCTTACTCAGTACAGTACAGTTAACTGGGAGAGGAGAGAG
The DNA here is from genome assembly GCF_019097595.1 of Hemibagrus wyckioides. Taxonomy (NCBI): domain Eukaryota; kingdom Metazoa; phylum Chordata; class Actinopteri; order Siluriformes; family Bagridae; genus Hemibagrus; species Hemibagrus wyckioides. Next base: position 26,122,141 of record NC_080714.1, on the reverse strand, counting down.
AGTGTTCAGTGTGATGCTCGCTCTACTATTTAGCATCATGTTAGCGTCATCTTTATGCTGAGCTTTTGGGAGGCTTGGCCCAGTCTGAGATAAGATATATGAGCACTGGGGTGTGAGTAAAGTGGTATGTGTGTGTTGTGACAGGCATTCATAAGTGTAACACACTCTCAAGCGAGGACATAAAATATTACCTCCAACTCGGGCCTTAAGCTTGCAAGCAGACATGGGTGGGATATATTTAGGTCTGGCTTCAGTTAGTCACTTGCGAATGCAATTTGACAGTTGTGAAATTTCTCTCTTTCTCTCTCTCTCTCTCTCTCTCTCTCTCTCTCTCTCACACACACACAGATTGTATCAAGTCCATTCTGCAATTCTGCAAAACACACCTACCCACATACACACATGCTCTGAGTGCAATAAAATCACCAGCATCACATGACCTGTACCACTGAGTAAAGGTTCAAACAATTCAAACATGTTTGTGTGTGTGTGGTCAGTTTGTAGAAGTGGAGGGTCAGATCACCTCCTTGGTGGACCTGTACCCATCCCTCCTAAGGAAGGGATACCGGAGAGAGATCTTCATCGCTGTCATCTGTGTCATCAGTTACTTGGTGGGACTCACCATGGTCACTAATGTAAGTCCCTGTGTGTGTGTGTGTTTGTGTGTTTGTGTGTGTGTGTGTGTGTGTGTTCTGACTAGACCATTAATGACTGATGCGTAGGAGATAATTTTAAAGTAACCAAAGATTTTATTGACATATACCTAGACTTCCATCAGATTTAACCTGTGAACTTTGAGGATTTAGAGGCCACGCCTACTTCAGTGGGACTAACAGTAACAGAGGCCACAGTTCCTTCTCTGTGACTGACAGTCACATATGCCACACCTCCTTTACTGAGACTAAAAATCACATAGGCTACACCTCCTTTACTGAGACTAACATTCACATAGGCCACACCTCTTTTACTGAGGCTGACAGTCACATAGGCCACACCTCCTTTACTAAGGCTGACAGACACTCACGGCACATCTCCTTTTCTAAAACTGGCAGACACACAGGCCACAACCCCTTTACTGAGACTGACATTCATACAGGCCAGACCTCCTTTACTTGAACTTGAAAACACCTAGGCCACACCTCCTTTACTGAGACTGACAGTCACCTAGGCCACACCTCCTTTTCTGAGACTGACAGTCACATAGGCCACACCTCCTTTACTAAGGCTGACAGACACTCACGGCACATCTCCTTTTCTAAAACTGGCAGACACACAGGCCACAACCCCTTTACTGAGACTGACATTCATACAGGCCAGACCTCCTTTACTTGAACTTGAAAACACCTAGGCCACACCTCCTTTACTGAGACTGACAGTCACCTAGGCCACACCTCCTTTTCTGAGACTGACAGTCACATAGGCCACACCTCCTTTACTGAGACTGACAGTCATCTAGGCCACACCTCCTTTACAAAGACTGACAGTCACATAGGCCATACCTCCTTTACTGAAACTGATAGTCACATAGGCCACACCTCCTATACTGAGACTGACAGACACATAGGCCACACCTCCTTTACTGAGAGTGAAAGACACACAGGCTATGTCTTCTTTACTGAAACTTTACATTCTTTACAAAGATTGACAGACACATGGGCCACACCTCCTTTACTGAAACTGACAGTCACATAGGCCACACCTCATTTACTGAGATTGATAGTCACACAGGCCACACCCTTTACACCGTTTCTCTCCTCTTTTCCAGGGTGGCATGTATGTGTTCCAGCTGTTTGATTACTATGCAGCCAGCGGTGTGTGCCTTCTCTGGGTTGCATTCTTTGAATGTGTGGCAGTAGCCTGGGTTTATGGTGAGACCACACACACACACACACACACACACATACACACACACACACACCATAAACCATTTACCAACACTTCAAAAGGTGTTTGATACTAAATGACTCAAAGTACAATTTGTCCCCTTTGCATGTGTGGGCGATGGATTTGAATCAACATTTGGTCATCTTGATAATCTACTCACACACACACACACACACACACACATACACACACACACACACATCAGTCACTGAGGTTGGGATTGAATGTGAACGTGACCTTCTCCTAGAAGAGCCATAAAATTAATAACTCCTCTACCCACCCACCCACACACACACACACACACACACACAAAGTGTATTGTATTCCTGGAAATGTAACTGCCACTGGTGTACTTTATAAGCTTGGTGTGTTTGCTACATAAACATCACACTCCTCTCTTTATGCCATTTACCTCTCTCTCTCTCTCTCTCTCTCTCTCGCATTCTCCTAAACCAGTACAACCTGAAGTGTTTTTCCCTTCATGCTTTCATTCAGAAAACTTTACCCTTCTCAATCAATGGCTTCTGACCAATCAAATTCGAGAATTCAACATTGCCCTTGTATAATATTAAATAAATAATTCCGTTATAAATTGAAGTTAAAAGTCTATCTGTATTATCATCCTCTTCACGATTTCTCTCTGAACCACTAGACATTTCCGTCACAGAGTCATTTAATCATATTTAAGATACACATAAATGTGGACGCTGCTTATATTGCGACGTGTGGTTGAATGTAAGCGTGTGTGTGCCACTGCAGGCGCTGATAATTTCTACGATGCTATTGAGGAGATGATTGGCTACAGACCAAACAGTTGGATGAAATGGAGCTGGATGTTGATCACTCCCGTGCTGTGTGTGGTAAGTGTGTGTACGGTGTGTGTGTGTGTTATGACGAGCAAGGAAGGTGTTTTAATCGGTCAAGGTGCGTCATTTCACCATTCTCCTTCCTGTTGCAGGGCTGTTTCGTGTTTTCGCTGGTGAGATATAAACCCCTCACTTACAACAAAGTGTACGAATATCCCGACTGGTCCATAGGAATTGGTTGGTGCCTGGCTTTGGCTTCGATGATCTGCATCCCCATGGTGGTGGTGGTCAAAATCATCCAATCGGATGGTTCGCTGATTGAGGTGAGTTCCTTTAGATGGTTAGCAAGGAATAATAGGCTTTGCTGGGGTGCTTAGAGGAAAGTAATCAACAACAGGTTGCTGTGTGTGTGTGTGATCTGATTACTATCCCCCAACCATTTTTACACGGCAGCCATTTTTATTTATTAATCAATGACGCTGCACAAGGTTATCAGTTCTGTCACAGGAGCAATAAACAAGCGCTTGCAAGATAAAGGAACTCAGCTATCTCATTGATATTCTCACAACAATAAAGGCAAAATGATAACGTCATCAATTAATTAAATCCACACTCATTTACGTGGGCAGTCTTGATGTTAAGGGGAATAAATGGTCGACGGTGTGATGAAAGCAGTAAGTTATGACTATTGATTATTTTCCTAAAAGAGCATGTTATATGTTACTGGGGCACTGGTGGCTCAGTAGTAGGTTTCTTGCCTACTATGCAGAAGACCTGGGTTCAATTCCCAGCCTGTACCCAGTGGTTGCAATGCCAGTCCCAAGCCTGGATAAAATGGGAGGGTTGTGTCAAAAAGGGCATCTGGTGTAAAACCAGTGCCAAGTTGTTATGCTGACCAGTTCCCAGACCCCCTCACATACCTAGGGAGCAACAGCAGCATGTTATAAAGTCCTACCATAATTTCCAGTGACAAAAGCTGATTAGATTTTCACACTTTGTGGATTCAAGTTCGTTTCTCTGAAAGGATTCAATCAAGATTGTATATTTTTTTTGTAATTCTAAGCATAATCTGTCTTTGCCACTAAGTATTTAATACGCTGCACGTTTTGCTTGTCCATCCAGAAGCATTAAATCCCATTGATTTTGTTCACATGACCCATGTTTGTGTTGTACGACTCTGACCTGTGGTTAACGTTGTGTGTTCGTGTAGAGGATCAAAGCCGTGGCGGCGCCGGTGAAAGGAGCGAGCTCACGTCCGAAAGAGTGCGTCCTGAAGAACAGCGAGCTGCTCCACCCGCTCGACCCTAACGGCACCTACGCCCTCACCAAACCCTCTCACACCATCGTAGAAACTACAATGTGAGACTCTCTATGAGAGAAGCGTGTTCCCCCGCCTCCTCCTCTTTTTCTCTGTCCTTTAGACTGCTTCATAGTGTGTTCTAGTTGTATTTCTACACCGGGAGGTCGCTCCTTTAATATAATATCCTTTGCTGTTTAGGAAATTTTGTTCTCATTATTATTATTATTATTATCATTATCATTATTATTGTGGTATTATTCCTGTTGTTATTATGAGATCACTGTAATCATTGCTAGTAATGCTAAGATTTGTTGAGGTTGAAGCTGGGAGAGACGCCTGGTCTTTTTCGCAGAGAGACGGATAGGAACTGTGAATGTTGTTTAGGAGGAAAAGCTGAAGATTTTAATTTCAAAGAGAAAAAAAATAACAAATACAGCGGTGAAGTAAACGTGATTTTTTTTTATTTTTTAAAGATAGCTGCACTAATCAGCAGGTGTGTAGGTGACAGTTTGTGGCAGTGACCCTTATTGTACAGTGAGGTTTCCTGTACAGCGTTCTTCGTCTTGATGAAGCTGAATGTACCTCCGCTTTGTGCGGAAGCTCTGCACTGCTTACACACACTCACACACACGCACACACACACACATATTTGATTTATTGGAGAGGGTTAAGTCCTCAAGCGTGTGCACATTTTTCGCAATGGTGCCCTTTTTAAAACCCTTTGTGCACTTTAATAATCACTGCCAGTTGACACACACACACACACACACACACAAGCTCATACAGTATCCAGCCATCGTGTTGCTCTAATACTGTAGGCAGCTGTGCTTTTTATATATGCTAAGTATCACATACTGCTCTTCTCATTTACGAGAGGAGATTGAAACCGATTTCTTTTTTTAATTAAAAGTAATTCAGGGTTGCCTGATCATCCTACTGCTGGGTCCGAGGGTAAATTATTTACCCGTCGTCCAGCGATATCCGTCCCTCCTTTTAATGCCTTTCAGAAAGCAAGATACCTTGTCATCCGATTCGTTCGTTCTTTCGTTCTTCTTATCGTTTGTTCTCGATGAAACCCCGGAACCCATTGCTTTACTTCATACAGCCTCGTGTCCTGCGTCATTATCGTGCACTGCCAGTCAAAATCCGAGAAACACCCGTCTCTGTGTTTTAATGCACCTCTGATTGGATGATGGATGGACGATATTAAAAGCAAAACCAAAAAAATTCATACAGCTCCGGAACTGCTTCTCTGGAATGTTCCTGGAGCAATTAAAGCTTGTTTTTCACCTCAGTGTGTTCAGGTTGCTGATGGTGATGATGATGATGATGATGATGATGATGATGGCAACTCCAAAATCTCTCATGTTTCGAATCCCAGATGTTCAACTTCTACAAATGGTTGCTGATGGTGATGATGATGATGATGATGATGATGATGGCAACTCCAAAATCTCTCATGTTTCGAATCCCAGATGTTCAACTTCTACAAACGGTTCAGAATTAGATCTGTGGATGGGGCAGGAGACTCTTCATCCTAGAGGACAGAACGTCCATCAAGGTGTGAACTAGACAGACATAAACCTGAACAATTCAGTTTGGGATCAGTTGCCACATCATCTTCATCATCATCGTCATCTTCATCAAAACAAAGAAGAGCAAACGCTTAAACCCTGAGAGTGAACAGCATAGAGTTCAGAAGTGTTTCAGTAACCTAACAACGAGAAATTCAGCCAAAAGTACAGAGATGAGAGAATTAATCACTGATTTATTTCCCTCAGATCATCAGGTCTAGAGAGATCTAGAGACGGTGTTTAAGGCTTGAGTTTAAATTTTACAATCTGATCCGGATCATCATCTCTGAATTATTGTGAACTTCAACATTCTATTCTATTATTTTCTAGTCCATTCTTTTTTTATTCAGTTCTATTCTTTTCTATTCCATTCTATTTTATTTTATTCTATTCCATTATTTTCTAGGCTATTCTTTTCTATTGCATTCTTTTCTATTCAATTCTGTTCTTTTCTATTGCATTCTTTTCGAGTCTATTCTATTCTATTATTTTCTAGTCCATTCTTTTCTAGTCCATTCGTTTTTATTCAATTTGATTCTTTATATTCTATTCCATTATTATCTAGTCCATTCTATTCTATTTAAGTCTATTCTATTCCATTCTTTTCAAGTCCATTCTATTCTATTCTGTTCTATTCTATCATCAGGTGTTCAGGAGTCTTTGACTGGCAGTGAACCCATCATAATTCACTCTTCATGGCTTGAGGTCGATCCTCACGCTCTACACGCTCTCTCTGAGTTCATGCACTGTGTCCGCGATTAAATACACTCACAAGTATTTCCTCTCTGATCATCTTTGCCTTTTCCAATCAGCCATTTTCTATGGTGCAGAATCGTAAAACCGTCAGTGATTCACCTCGAGTTTTCTGAAACCGATTCAGAAATTTCTATCTAAATGTTAGCCTAAACTTGCAGTGTGCAATATTTGTAAACAAGTGGTTTTGTCTGTTTTTTATTATTATTATTATTATTATTATCATTTTCAGCTTGATACATGTAATAAAATGAACAATTTCAACCAGCGTTTTAAAAAAAAAAAAATCCATTCAAACGAATACAATATACTGTAACTGGATTTGATTATTCAATAAACCGAAACATTTTGTGTAACCAAAGTAGCTTTGTTATCAACTCGTTTTGAGATGCATATTGCATCATTTAGATCTTAAATAAAAAGTTTTTTTTTCCTCTGGGAACAATTGTCTGGGTTTTTATTATTATTATTATTATTATTATTATTATTATTATTATTTATACATACCTACTGGTTAAGCTGTACTTAAATCTTGTACTTTTTTTTCTTTCACAGAAAATTCTTTCTAAATTAAGAAAAAGAAAAACCTCAACATTTTACTCCCAATAAATCTTAAATATCACTACGTCTTTATAATCATATATTAATAGAGTTTTTAAAAAGTCACTCCAGGATTTTGCAGAGGTTTGTTGTTATTGCTGCTGCCAAAAATAACTTTACTGTGGCTTTTGTTTGTGCTTTTTTGTGGAGTAAAATGACCTTAATTAGTGAAACCGCTTCTTTAAGACTAGATGAGACGGTTCACACACGTGAACGGAAGAAGGCTTCAGCTAAACACGTGTTGTGAGGATGTCACACGAAGCATCTCGACCCGATTCTGCAGAAAATCCACGGTAATTTAGAATATCGCCGTGTTTTTGGTTGATTTTGCCTTGATTTCTGTGATCACAAAATCACAACAATCCTGAAGGGACTGAAAAAGGCTTAATAAGGCATGAGAATCAGATACAGTAGCTTTTAGCTTAATGAGTCAATATGAATTTTTCTTTAACTGATGTGACTGTAAGAACCTAGAACTAGTCTCTACACTTTATTTTCAGTACAGCAGTTTGAATTTGCAAGCTAACCATTAGCTATCGCGAAAGTTGCGAAAGTAACAATTTCATGGAAGTTTTCTAATTTACTTGAGAAAAGAATTTGAAGCTTCAACCTTCACTGACTTTTCACTACTAGCTCAGTTTAGTTGATGCTGTAATTTAAGGTGTAGAATCTCGGCATGGGAATTTAATTAGTTGTTAAGGCAAAAATGTGTATTACAAAACGAATTTTCCCATAAGAAATAATGTGAATGCAGATAATCCGTTTGCAAAAATATTAGCAATATTCCCAGTACGAAGCGTATGTAAACTGTACGGCTGCTTACGAAGAACTGACCCAAGCCAAGCATTCCATGTCAAGGCTCCTCACAGGAAGTCGTGCCACCAAGCTTGGGCTAAAAATAGAACAGAGCACCCACGCCACCTATCTGTCAACCAAAACACCCGAAAAATCACCTAGCTTTAAACACATGCTGAAGGCTAGGTTGGTATTGTGGGTTGACTCTTTCCAAAAAGCTTTCACTGACTGAAAAAAAATTCTTAAAAATCATAAATTCGCTTCGCTTGGCTTTCCACTGATGCAAACATGTTTTTGAACGGCTCCCGGATGTATGTACATCTTAGCTGCCGCTTGGTTTGGTTCAGTTCAGTCATATGCCAAAAAATGCTTCGTATGCCAACACAAATTCCTTGCAAAATTTCAATTCTTAAGGGGAAAATTCGTATAACAAAGTTCCACTGTTGTTATGATCACATCAGCGCCAGCATCCTCATGAGATTTCACACTGTAAATGGTTTACATTAAGTCATTAAGAAAGCAATTTTGTTGAGACGTAATATTTTAATGTAAATATAACCATATCTCTTTTTCCTTAATCTGACTGATTTTCCGTGTATTTTTACTGAAGATTGACAGGGAACACATCCTTCTTTTATTCTAGTACATTAACATCTAGTACAACAACATTCATTCATCTTCATTACACTGTTTATCCTAGTGGAGTATCTACTAGGAATAATAAGGCTGAGGTGGGAATTTAATTTTAGATTTGGTCATTTTTGTCCTATATGTTTATATTTCTTTGAAGCTGCTTTAAGATTATGTCCATTGTTAAAACCTCTATGCAAATAAATTGAATGAAATTGAATGTAAAGCCAGCTCATCACTGGATGACACACACACACACACACAATTATTCACATTTAGAGGAAAATCAGAGCTGCCAATCCATCCACTGGCATGTTTTTGGGAGTTGGAAGGAATCTAGTGAACCTGGAGAATATGTGGAGAACATAAACAGGAACACCAGCTCTGGATAGATCCAGAGCCCCTGCAGCTGTGTGGTTTGAATGTTATCCACTGCACCACTGTGCCACCCATCTGCTGTTCAAGTCAGTAAAAATAGCCTAAAAATGATTCAGAAAATATGAAATGCAGCCGGTTCGGTTCTTCAGACCGTTTCATTCTCACAGCAGTCTTGTTACACGAACACTTAGCGAGTGTTTCTGTTGAACTCTCAGAGCAGGACGCAGGGTTATGACGATGCATCGGCCTAATTGAGCAAACACCGGCAAACATGTCAGCGCTCCTGGGTCCCGGTCCCGCAGGCTGCCTCGGGTCGTTACCTAAATGACTCAGACGCACAGGAGCACTCCAATTATAACATATGAAGGAAAATGAAGGTTAAGGATACATGGGGAAGCTGTGTGGGGAGAGAGAGAGAGAGAGAGAGAGAGAGAGAGAGAGAGAGAAAGTGAGAGAGAAAGAAACAGAGACGGAGAAAGAGAGAGAGAGAGAGAGAGAGAGAGAGAGAGAGAGAAACAGAGAAACAGAGAAACAGACAAAGAGGGAAGGCAAAGCCACTTCAGGGTCAACAGGATTAAAATGTACATGAAGTATGGAGTAAACAAAAATATGAGAAACTTGTATTTCAGTATGTTGTGTGGGTAAGTTGTGTAAAAATGTGTAAAAATTGCACCCAGTTTATATAGATTTCAAAGTAAGTAATACTGGCAGAAGTTTATTTGGTTTATTTAAGTTTATGACGAAATACTGTGAATGTCAGACTGATAGCATGTACACAATAATATAGCCAAAAAAATGCCCTTAGAATTTTTTTCTTTATTTAACAAATTAATGAGAAATTGCCTTTTGGTCTGATGACATGCCAAGTCCATGGGTAACTCTGAAAGTGCAGCTTAGACAGCGAGCAGCAAGAGAAGATGCTGTTAATGTGGGGGAAATAAACATATTATAAAGATATATACATAAAGCTTGTAAAATTTTATTTGTAGTTTTGGAGAAAAAAAAAAGGTTTGGTTTTCTAGTTTTAAAAAGGCTGCAGAAACTCAACACTGATCATCATCCGGAGAACATCATCTCTACAGTGAAGCACGGTGGTGAGAGCATCATGGTGATGGGTTACTTTTCATCAGCAGGGACCAGGAGACTGGACAAGACAGAGGGAGCTAAACACGGGACGATGACTCGAAAGTGGACAGGCTCAAAAACTAAGTGTCCGGTCAAATCCAGACCTCATTCTGATAGGGAGTTGAAAATGATTGCTTAACAAAGGTCTTCGAATATCTCTAAGCTTGAGTGTTTTTTGTGGTTTGCCAAGAAGAAAAGGCAAAAACATCAGGATCCAGATGTGCAAAAGACACATCCCAGCTGAGATGAAGCTGTGTTTGCAGGTGAAGTTTTTAAATATTGATCCAATATGAAAACTTTGAAAACCCACTGTCAACTTTTTTAATACATTTTTGTTTCATGCTAAAAATATTTGCCACCTTAACTTTATAAATAAATAAATAAATAAACTAATTCATTTTCTGTATATGATGTAAATCATTGTGATAAATTGTTGGAGCTAATCTCACTAACGTTATACAATCATTATAAATAATTTTAGTAATTTATCAATAATTTATTAATACACTGATAATTTATTAATAATTTATTGTTAAATTATAAGTATTGCTTTCATTCACACTTCAGCTCGAACTGATGGTCAGTCTTGCCTTATTTCTGATACCTAGCATCAATAAAACACACTAGCTTATATTTCTTTATTTTGTTAAAAACATCCTATGCAAACATTGTTATTTTGCATCCAATAATAAAAGCGTTCATTTACATCTAGATGTTATCAGTTATTACACTCACACACGTGGCACGTAATGACCGGAGCAGAAAAAGGAATGTGGGTAAAAACAATGACAACTTTTTTAAAAGTAGTACAATTCAATCTAATCTCAGACTTTATCAGACTCATCACACGTTACTCAGGTATAAAATCATCAGATGTGATCGAAGCTTTGGCTCCTCATGAGAAAACACTCTTACAGAACACACACACACGTTAAAATTTTCCAAAGATTTCAGTCTAACTTCTAGGTTTTAAATTAAAACAGGATATTAGATATACAAGAATCTCATTTTACACACGTTAAAGCTGCACCTTAAATCATTTGCACATAAAAAAACAAGACAATTATTCAGTGTGTAGAATCTGGCAGGAAAATCTGTCCTTTTTTTGGGAAAAAGTGATCCGCTAATAATAAGGAATTGGTCTCTCTAAACATTCAAAAGGTGAGTGAGTGTGTATCTGCTCTCTCTTTCTTTTTCTTTGTGCGTCATATGCATTATAACCAGAAAATTGTGTGCGCAGATGTGTGTGAGAGAACCTAAAAACAGTGAAGGAACTGAAAATAATCTAAAACTAAACTGGACCCAGGACCAAACCGAGTAAAGTGTAGAGTTGTGCTTATAAGAAAACAATAAGTTCAGTGTGTTCAGAGTGAACTTGGTGATCAACTTCAATTATTAATAAAAAAAAAAAAAAAAAAGTGTTGTCATGGAAACAAAAACTACAAGTGATGGCGTGTGAAAGCGGTTTAAATTGTGTGTGTGTGTGTGTGTAAGTGAGAGAGAGAGACAGAAAGACAGAAACAGACTCCTTTCTTCTAGACTAAGCCGCCGCTCACTGACACCATCTCGGGCCTGATTTCGGTCTTTTTCGAGCTTTTGACCGGGAGAACAGGAAGTGCTTCAGACGAGTCCTGACTGTCTTCAGGAGACCACCGAGGTGTCTGAGTGACGGGGTTCCTGCTGATAACAAGCTGGAGCTGATCTCCCGACTCGGCGATCAGAGGCACGGCTAAGCAGCAGTCAAAGTCCCGCGTTCGCACGTGATTCACCTGAGATACAGAGACACAGAGGATGTGTTCAGACACGCAGATCAAATAGGATTTTTCTGCCATAAGATGAATTATTTTAGATTTCTGAACATGTGACTTGATCATAGAATAAAATATTACATGCTTTTTCTCATAAATCATTGACAAGAACTTGAGCATGAAAGTCCGTCTGGTCAGAGAACGACAAAACAATACAGTGGAACATTTCCTTATATTTCATCTAAAATGTCGTTTTTTCTTGCTGGTGGCCCGAACTGTGGTCATTATCCACAAATCAAATATGATCCAAAATGTCCATCACAGGGGCAGCGGGAGCTCAAGTGTTTATGTATCCAAGTTGCTGATTGAAAGGTCAGGGTTCAAACCTTATCGCTGCTACTTTGGACCCCTGAGAAATTCCCTCTCTGCTCCAACGGGCACTGTATCATGGCTGACCCTGTGCTCCTAACACCTCAATAGCAGACTGTTTATTCTACACAGCTGAGTATCCCGAGATAGAAAGTAGGTCCGTTACCTGAAGGATGCGGTCATACGGCTGTAAACCCGCCCGATCTGCAGGACCATCCGGACGGATCATGTTCACATACACACCTTTCTCCAACAAACCATCAGAGACACTGAAGCCAAAATCCCTGCTGTCTTCATCCTTCAACACACAGATCTGAGAGAGAGAGAGAGACAGAAACAGAGACTTTAAGTGCAACTCCTAATCAATTTTTCCAGACTTTGGAGGCGGGGCTTCAGAGACACAAAAATGCCAAATAAGGAGAAAAAGTGATCCTCATTGGCCAAGATTTCCCCCACCAAAACATTAGTGTTCCATGTGTTTATATAGTTATTTACATGTATATAGAAGACAGTAAGTGTCCTAAGTCTCCTCAGTGAGTCTGTGTGACATCACTGTAAGATATTTATAGAAGATTTTGGGCAACTCAGTAGTTACATCAGTCTACTAGCTGATTTGTTTAGTTCCAGTTGTGCTGCTTTGCACCAGATGTGAGGATAGTTTAACGATAGAGTCGTCTCTATACCTTGTGCAGCTCTAACGGCATAGCGCTGGTGCTCGAGTCATTTAGCTCTGTATCTGTGCTGCAGTTCCAGCACTGCTTCAGCTCCAGGGGTGGAAGTTTGATTTCGCCGTCATTACAGACCTCGCTCTCGTCCCCCAAACTCAACGTGCTGCCCGACATCATGGTGGCCTCCATGGTCGAATTTGAAAAAAATAAATACATAAACAAACAAAAATTTTTATTCAATAATAATTTTTAAATAATATTTTTATTTCCATAAATATATATTTCAAAATTTAAATACAAATTTGTAATATTTAATTTTATTTTAATAACATAAAAAAGCCAGTATTATTTAAAAAAATATTTTAATCAACCTTTGATGTGACCATTTTTTATAGAACTTTTTTAAAGAAATTGTAATAAGAATTAAATATTTTATTTTATTCAAATAAAATGCCTGTATTTAAAAAAATATATATATTTAAATCAACCTTTGACTTTGATCATTTTTCATAGAACATTTAAGAAATTGTAATATTTAAGAATTTTTTTTTTATAATAAAATGCCAGTATTTTTTAAAACAACTATTTAAATCAAGCTTTAACTTGACTGTATTGTATAGAACTTTTTTGAAAGAAATTGTAATATATAATATTTAATCATTTTAAAAAAAATTATATAGTATTATTTTAACAAATATTTTAATAAACCTTCGACATGACCGTTTTTATAAAAAAAATTTTAAAGAAATTGTAATCTTAAATATTTAATCATTTTTGTTTAAAAAAAAAAGCTAATAAAATGCCAGTATTATTTTAACAAAAAATTTATCAACCTTTGATGTGACCATTTTTAAAAAAATTTAAATTTAAATTTTTAAAAACTTTTTTTTAAAGAAACTGAAATATTAAAAATTAAATATTTTATTTAAAAGTATTTTTTTAACAAATATTTAAATCAACCTCTGATGTGACTTTTTTTTTTAAGAACAACATGTTAAATTAATATTATATGCAAGATTGTAATTAATAATTTAATTGCCATCACTCAAATTTTTTCCTGCTGTAAATAAAAGCAGTTCAGGGAGATGAGTTACGCCTCCATGAAAAGTTCTGAGTGTTTACCTCCAGCTCTCTGAGGATCTCTGATTGGCCGCATGTCTCCAAATCCTGCAGGGCTTGCGACCAATAGGTCTCCTGAGTGTCGGTGTTGTCACGGCAACGCATGGGACTAACGGATCTGCGTCAATGCAAAGCATCCTGGGTAATGCAAGTCCTGGTGCACGAGATGGAGTTTTTCATCCACCTTCTCTCTCTCTCTCTCTCTCTCTCTCGCCCCCCCAAACACTCTAGCGCCCTCTACTGTAAAATCTCCAAATCTCTAATGCACTAATACAACATGTGTAAGATATATGAAAGCACCACACACACACACACACACACACACACACACACAGCTGGAGATGTCACAGCCTGTTTTGAAACATGGCCAATGTTTTGGAAAAGGGAAGCGATAGAAAAGGATGATGCCGGAGAGCCACGGGTGATTAGTAAGGCGGATGAAGGACAGAACACCTGAGAGAAAGAGAGAAAGCATAGACAAAAAAAAAGGAGAAAAGATTGTTTTTCTGTGCCACATACTGCTAGGAAATAATCATATTCACATCCTCTGGCACAGAAAACAAAAGAATTTGGAAGAAAAAAATGAAATGCAGGAGGCAACAATTTTCCACTAACCAAGTGAGTCAGAAAAAAAAACGTGTGGCAAAACGTCACGTCACGATATTTCAAGATGTTTCTGTACACAATATGCATCATAAAGTATGTTTTTTTTGTTTTTTGTTTTTTTTTTTAAGTCAGGCTATCCACAAAACAGCACTACTGCATTTAAATAAATAAATAAATCCTGCATGATGCTAAATTATAAATAAAATAAAGATTCTGTACAATTTGGACTCAAATACAATAGAAAATGTTTTACAATTGATAATATCGTGATATATTTATGACATCACAGAAACAAATCACAGCTCTAATTATATAATCCATCCATCCATCCATCCATCCATCGTCTATAGCCGCTTTATTCCTAATTAGGGTCACAGGGATCTGCTGGAGCCTATCCCAGCATACATTGGGCAAAAGGCAGGGGTACAACCTGGACAGGTCACCAGTCCATCACAGGGCCACACATATACACAGACAACCACACACACTCACACTCACTCCTATGGGCAATTTAGAATTACCAATCAACCTAATGTACATGTTTTTGGGCTGTGGGAGGAAACCGGAGTACCCGGAGTAAACCCACACAGAAAGGCCTCTGCCTGTTCAAACCCGGGATCTTCTTGCTGTGAGGCAACAGTGCAATTATATAATAAATAATAGAATTTATTTTTTATAGAGGTAGTCGTGTATTTCCGAAAAAATATTCTGGGTGTCCTTTACTTGTTGCTTGACACAAGACACATCTTGGCTGATTTTGGAGTATGTGGAAAATTGTGCACATTTGTTTTGGTGCCAAAATATTCAGTTAATGATCAGGTTCATATGGATAACAACAGGAAGGCAGTTAGAGCAGGTTAGAGCAGAGTACCACATGCTACATTCCCTCAGGCTCAAACACGTTATAAAGTGATTAAGGTTAAAGTGTTGGGCTATGACCCAGAAAGTTATGAGACCACCAAGCTGTCACTGCTGAACATTAAAGCTCTGTTGTATCCTGTCTTAACTGGTGCTTTGGATTAAAATGTCAGCTGGAATACACCGATAACAGGCATAACATTATGACCAGTGCCAGGTGAAGTGAATAACACTGATGGCACCATGTTAAGGCATCATGGCACCTATTAGTGGGTGGGATATATTAGGCAGCAGTTGAATATTTCATCCTCAAAGTAAGAAGTTGATGTGTTAGAAGCAGGAAAAATGGACAAGCATAAGGATTTGAGGGAGTTTGACGAAGGGCCAAATTGTGATGGATAGACCACTGGATCAGAGCATCTCCAAAACTGCAGCTCTTGTGAGGTGTTCCCGGTCTGCAGTGGTCAGAATCTATTAAAAGTGGTCCAAGGAAGGAACAGTGGTGAACCGGTGACAGGGTCATGGACAGCCAAGGCTCAGTGATGCATGTGTGGAGCGAAGGCTGGCCCGTGTGATCCGATATATATACACACATTAACGCATGTTTGGATGTTTGAAGCTGGGTGTGTTGCCAGTAATTGCAAAATTCCCCTGTAACTTTGCTCCTGCTCTTTCTGATTTTCTTACAAAAATTACACAAAGTCTTATGAAAATTCACAGCTAAAAACAACCTTGTAATTCTTATACCTCTTATGTATTTTTAATAAAAATAATAATATTGTTGTTATTATTATTATAAAAATAATAGAAATTCTGCCACAATAATAAAAAATCATTTTCTTGACTCGTGATTATTCATGGTCATCAGTCAGAGGTAAAAAGTGTCCGCATGCGAATGTATTTAAATGTTGAAATATAAATAATTGAAATTAGAAGATGGGGTGTGGGTTTTTTTTGTTTTGTTTTATTTTTTTACATTTTTTATTTTTTTATTGTGGTCTCAGTCAATTTATTACCCAATTAAAAATTCTAAATAATTTTTTGGTGGGAAAAAAATCATGATTGTCACACTATCACGTCCCTAAGGGATAAAATAACCAAGTGCTTTTTTATTTATGGCTTTATTCTTGTCCTGTCAAGCTTAGTTTAGCAGCAAGACTGAGCACAGAGAGCAGTCGAGAGCCCAAGAGAAAGCAGACAGACCCGAGCTGTAAATGAGTGTAAGTAATTAATACACACAACAAGGCGAAAATGCTGTAGCGTGGAGGTAGCAGAAATATCTTCTAGTTAATAAACTAGATTTAGTGAACTATATTCTCCCCAAATTTCAATACAGAGTACAAGGAGGAAAAAGTATGCTGAAAACTAACATTAGAAAAGTCATTTTACCCATGGTATTTCCAGTCGTCTTCTCCCGATTTCCCATCATGCACTGCAGCACGGTGGGTGTGTTTTCTGGAGGCCAGTGGGCTCTTTTGATTGGTTTGTCTCCACTCATTAGGGTTGATGGTCAGGTCGGATGTCCGATGGATGTAGGCCCCTGGACGTGCAGATGAGGAAAAGCTTTATGATTTTCAAATGACTACAAAAAATTTGAGGTGAAAAAATAATGATTCTTTAAATAATTTTTACATTTTTTTATAAGTATTTTTGCCTCAAATGTTCCTTTAAAAGATGTGAATTTCATTTTTAGATTTTTAAGCATAAACAAACAAGTAAATAAATAAATAAATGAGAATTCAGTAAAAGGAAAAAAAAAATAATTTCTAAATAAATCTAAAATTTATTTTATATTTCTTTTCCTTTTTCTCCTTTTAAATTGCAAATATAAATTGAGCTATAATACACAATTCTATAATTATAATTTATATTTAAATAAAAAAAATTATGATTAAATTCTAAATATATAGTAATTCTAAAAAGGAATACCATGCATAATGGCATTAAACATAATTAAATTCAAATTTTAATAATATTAAATGTAAGCAAATTAAAATATACAATTAAAATAACTTTTTTGATTAATACAAACAAAGAAAGCCGTCAAAGCCCCCACAGCTAATCATCAAATCCCCACAGCTAATCATCAAACCCCCCACAGCTCAGCATCTCCGCTTTATTTAAAATTTTTCATTAACGTTCATCCCTCACCTTGACTCCCATAGCCAGCATCAAGGGCGGAGCCATCCCACGAGTCCATGGCTGAGTCCATGCTGGGGGGCGTGGCCAGGTGATGAAGACCAGAATGTTTACAGCGCCTGAGCGAATCAGACCGGTCGTCTTCAGCGTCACTCAGACAAGATCCCGCCCTCAGTGGGCTGCCTGAGTCTGACTCAAACACAGCTGAGAGAGAGAGAGAGAGAGAGAGAGAGATATGAGGACATGAGGCTATGCAGGATTCATCAAGATCTCAGAAAACTACACACGCGCGCGCACACACACACACAGACTCACGCTCAGTTCGTTTCTTGATCTTGAGCGTCACGGCATCTCCAGCAGTCTGCAGCAGGTGGATGGCTTCGCTCAGCGGCTTCCCTTTTAGACTCACATGATTAATGGCTAACACACGGTCACCAACATGAAGAGCCCCGGTTCTGCTCACACACACAAACACATACCTTCTTAGGATTTGATTTCCATGGCAACAACCTTTTTATCATGTAACCATCAACAGACTTTTAAGTTCTTGTTATGTTTGAGATTATCCCAAGAACACTGGGCATGAGGAGGGTGAGAACACACTAAATTAGACACTGGTGCATCATTCACACACACTCTCTCTCACACAAAAACACCCACCAATTAAAATTAGCAGATGGGCAGATGGATGGATGCTTTAAAACATACACTGCTGTTTGGTTAACCAGCAGGTCAGACTCATCACTGAAAGAAGACCAAATCTTAGATTTGTGAAGAGGAAAATATAAAGGCTTGGAGGCTCAACACTGCTGGATCTGAACCCCAAATACCACTAATTCCTTCTGCCGACAGTGTTGATGTACCAAAACCAACATCACTGGAATCTGTCATATTAAAATCAGCAGCTAGTAGAAAAAGCACATTCCCAGAAAGCATTGAGAGACATGCAGAAAGAATACAAATTTCCCCTCAGACACACCCTGTATGTGTACATGTATGTATGTATTCATGTGTACCTGTGTGCGAGACCGTTTCGGGTCAGACTGGAGATGAGGATCGGGTTAAAGGGCTCCTCGGTGCCAGAAATGGTGATTCCCAGAGGACCTCCATGTCTCTTTAGCTCTACAGTAAAGATCACAGAGCCGGAGGACTCTAGCTCATCTGCAGCGCGCGCGCACACACACACACACACTTCATTATGCATTATGCAGGAGACGTAATAACATAAACTACATTATAAACATGCCTCACTCTGAACATATCAAGAACCACCATTATTTTTTAAAACTGTGGCATAGCTCTACATTAAGGAGGTCAAGGTAGTGACACTGGGGATATTAGTCAGTGAAGCAACAATACTTTTGCAAGGCTAATTAAGGATGTTGGTCTGCTTTCTGAAACAATTAAGATGGTTGAATTTTGATGATTGAAAGCTTTGTATCTTTAATACAAGAACATTTTGAGATGATTTGTTGAGCCTTGTAAGATATGTGCTTTTATCAGATAACACTGATTGCTGGAAAAAAAATGATGACACACACACCTAGGTTGTCCTCATCTTTCTGAATGCGCAGTCTGACCATGTCCTCAGCCTGCTGGAGGACCGCCATGGCCTCGTCAATTCCACAGTTCTCGAGTTTTACATTGTCTATGCCCAGCAATCGATCACCAGGCTCCAGTGTACCTGTTCTGTGCTCACACACACACACACACACACACAATACAGTACACACACATTAATTAAGTATTCACCATTCTCAGATCTCTAAATTAGTGTTAAATTACATGTCACTTCCCGGTGAATTTACCTGTGAGCGATGCTCCCTCTCTTTATCTCGGAGATGATCAGAGGCCGGCCTGGCTTCTTGCTGGCTGTGACATCATAAAATTAGCGTCAGTGTCATGCAATTTTGTTTGATTGATACAGAAAATTGAATAACAAATATATTGGCTAGATTTTGTATATAATTAAGCAACAGCACCACCTATTGGTCACTACTCACCACTGATCGTAAGGCCCACCTCCACACCACGCCTCTTTGGCAGCTTCACGTGGAACGTACCGCTGCTTGGGATTACAGATTCTGACAAAAGAAGGAGATAAATAAATCAGAATGGATAATCTACAGATCCTCCGATTAAGCATCGGAGAGTCACACTGCTACACAGTTTAGTGCAGGTGAAATTTTCTCTTACACAGGAGTTGATTCACTTATTCTGACAATACGAATGGGTCAAGAGTTATTTTTAAGTAACTGACTACTGTACCCCCTGCAATGTTTCTCTCTTGCACCATTCAGGGTTTGCTTTGCCTGTCAGTCTAAACGAGGAGGCGTGGCTTGTGTGCCTGTCAGTCACGGTAAACAAGGAGGAGTGGCTTCTGTAACTTTCAGTCCCAGAAAAAGGAGTGCTTCTATGCCAGTCAATAACAGAAAAGAAGGAGTGGCTTCCATGCCTGTCAGTCACGGAGAATGAGGAGTACCTATTATGCCTGTAAATCCTAGTAAAGGAAGAGTGGCTTCTGTACCTGTCAGTCATAGAGAAGGAGGAGTGGCTTCTGAACCTGTCAATTCCAGTTAAGGAGGAGTGGTTTCTGTACCTGTCAGTCATAGAGAAGGAGTAGTAGCTTCTGTACCTGTCAGTCATAGAGAAGGAGTAGTAGCTTCTGTACCTGTCAGTCACAGAGAAGGAGGAGTGGCGGCTTCTGTACCTGTCAGTCATAGAGAAGGAGGACTGGCTTCTGTACCTGTCAGTCAAAGAGACAGAGGACTGCATTCTATACCCGTCAGTCCCAGTAATAGAGGATTGGCTTCTGTACCCGTCAGTCACAGAAATGGTGGTGTGGCTTCTATGATTGTTAGTCACAGAAAGGAAGGTGTGGCTTCCAAGTTTGTCAGTCCCAGGTAAGGAGGCATCATCTCTCTGCTTGTCAGTGTTATAAAAAGGAGGTGTGGCCTCTGTACCCATACGACCCGGTGGCCTACATCTACTCCCCTAACACTTTTTTCTACTTAAAATGAAACACAGAATCCCATAGTATAACATCATGATGACAGCACATGACCTGAGAGTCATCATAGAGATGTACACTTTCACTTCTACTGCTTTGTGTGTTTCCCTGCTCCAGCTAACTTTAACCATGCTGTTGAATTAATCTGTCATACTTCATTCGTGTAGGAAAGACACTAGCCGTGCTGAGACATCATTTGGGTACCTGCGACGTCAAACTCCACGTCTAGCGTGACCTGATTGGACAGGGCTGCGTCTCGGAGAAGCTGATTGGCCTCCTCCAGGGTTCCATCATCGGTTGAGATTCCATTTATAGAGAGGATTCGGTCTCCAACCTGCAGCACTCCACACCTACAAAATTCATTTACTGATGAATAACAGGTTCTCTTAAAACACAGACAGATTTATTAGGAATCAATAACTGGTTTGAAAAAATTATGTTTTTTAAAAGCCTTTATTCTGCAGCGCCGCTGAATTCTCGATTCTGATTGGTCAGACGTATACATATTTATATATACGATTTATTTATTTATTTCGCTGGCATCATCTGCACTTGTCCCCTGAGATGAAAGCATCACTGTCAATCATATTGCAGTTCCTCTCTGATCTCCTGTATCCTATTACCAAACATTTCTATCCAAATGGGCGTGGTTACTTTCAGGATGACTCCTCCCCCATTCCCAAGGCATGAAGGTTAGCAGAATGGTATGACAAGGATGAAAATGCTGCAAATCGTATGTACCAGAGCTCAGGGGTGATGGTGCCAATGGTCCCAACACCTTACTTCGTTAATTCTTTAAACAATGCGCACACATTTCCACATACAACATCCTCATCCTCCTTGTTAATATAACATGCACAGGGGTACATAGGTACATGCCATCTGGGTGGGAAGGGCATATTCTGTCAACGCTGTCAATCACGGTGACCTGAGCCAAACAAACCTGAACAATGGGTGTATGTGAGCTTATGTATGTGGAGGAGGAGCCTGGATAACACTCCTCTGTGTGTGTGTGTGTGTGTACATTTCCATGTACAGCATCCTCAGCTCCCTTGTTAATATAACATGCAGCTCCTGTCGGCTAATTAGCTCTGTGCCTTCATTACAGATCACTTTGCATCTAACATATAGTGAGCTTCTGAGGGGAAAACAGAGCTGTATAGCATACAGTAATGAGATTAGATGAAGCAGTGTCGATATTTTACGGTCTTTGGACTGATCTAGCAGCTAGCTCACCTTTACACCTGTAAGCTCAAACATGGCATGTTATGATATCTCGCTCATCACTGAAGCTACAGACCATCTGAACCATCATTCTTCAAGTCTTATATTCTATAGGTGGTTACGTAGAAGCGCAGGAATACAAACACAAACTTGTACGTCACCTTTCAGCAGGCGAGTCTGGCTCTATGAACCGGATGCAGGCGGGTGCAGACAGCGGCTCCGTGGCAAACACTCCTCCCTGGAGCTGCAGGCCGAAGCCCGTGAGCGCGTCTCCTCTCAGCACCACCTCATTATTCTCAACATGAACCACCTGCCCTCCGACACCCACCGTGCTGGAGAGAGACACTGATGATGCAGCAGGAAGGCAAAGCAAAAAATGGGGTGATGAGAGAAACAGAGATGAGTTTGGAATGAGAGCCGAGAGAGATCAAAAGAGCAAAGTGAGATTAGACCACAAGGAGAGAAAGGCCATCAAGAAAAATGTAAACACACCAGCATGAGTGAAGAGAGATAGCAGAGGATGGAGAGAATATGGGAGAGACAGAGTGAAAAAAAGCATTGAAAACACAGACGAAAGAGAGACACCAGATAGTGATCAGACCAGAGATGAGGGAGAACAGTGAGAGATCAGACAGAGAGAGAGAACAGAGAGAGAGAGAGAGAACAGAGAGCGATCAGACCAGAGATGAGTGAGAGAACAGAGAGCGATCAGACCAGAGATGAGTGAGAGAACAGAGAGCGATCAGACCAGAGATGAGTGAGAGAACAGAGAGCGATCAGACCAGAGATGAGTGAGAGAACAGAGAGCGATCAGACCAGAGATGAGTGAGAGAACAGAGAGCGATCAGACCAGAGATGAGTGAGAGAACAGAGAGCGATCAGACCAGAGATGAGTGAGAGAACAGAGAGCGATCAGACCAGAGATGAGTGAGAGAACAGAGAGCGATCAGACCAGAGATGAGTGAGAGAACAGAGAGCGATCAGACCAGAGATGAGTGAGAGAACAGAGAGCGATCAGACCAGAGATGAGTGAGAGAACAGAGAGCGATCAGACCAGAGATGAGTGAGAGAACAGAGAGCGATCAGACCAGAGATGAGTGAGAGAACAGAGAGCGATCAGACCAGAGATGAGTGAGAGAACAGAGAGCGATCAGACCAGAGAGAGAGAGAGAACAGAGAGCGATCAGACCAGAGAGAGAGAGAGAACAGAGAGCGATCAGACCAGAGAGAGAGAGAGAACAGAGAGCGATCAGACCAGAGAGAGAGAGAGAACAGAGAGCGATCAGACCAGAGAGAGAGAGAGAACAGAGAGCGATCAGACCAGAGAGAGAGAGAGAACAGAGAGCGATCAGACCAGAGAGAGAGAGAGAACAGAGAGCGATCAGACCAGAGAGAGAGAGAGAACAGAGAGCGATCAGACCAGAGAGAGAGAGAGAACAGAGAGCGATCAGACCAGAGAGAGAGAGAGAACAGAGAGCGATCAGACCAGAGAGAGAGAGAGAACAGAGAGCGATCAGACCAGAGATGAGTGAGAGAACAGAGAGAGATCAGACAGAGAGAGATCAGACAGAGAGAGAGAACAGCGAGATCAGACAGAGAGAGAGAACAGAGTGATCAGACAGAGAGAGAGAGAACAGAGAGATCAGACAGGGAGAGAGAGAACAGAGAGATCAGACAGGGAGAGAGAGAACAGAGAGATCAGACAGGGAGAGCGAGAACAGAGAGATCAGACAGGGAGAGCGAGAGAACAGAGAGCGATCAGACAGAGAGAGAGCGATCAGACAGAGATCAGACAGAGAGAGATCAGACAGAGAGAGAGAGAACAGAGAGAGATCAGACAGAGAGAGAGAACAGAGAGTGATCAGACAGAGAGAGAGAGAGAACAGAGAGCGATCAGACAGAGAGAGAGAACAGAGAGTGATCAGACAGGAAAGAAACAAAAACAAGATACAACAGCAGAAGGAAAACAGAGACCAGAGAGAGGGTAGATTAGATCAGAGAAAGTTGACAAAAGCAGAGAAAGAGATCAGACAAAAAATGCAAACTTATTTTTGTACAGATACGTTACACATACTGTTCTGAGGATATGTCACAATTCTATCATTATAGTTGTAGAAAAAGAAAGGAATAAAACTAGAGAACGTTCTTACGTGAGCTCTTGTGCTCGGCTCTCCTGGGTTTCCTCCTGGTGGTGCTGCTACGTGGGCTCGAGGGGTACGAGGGCAGTGTGCTGCAGGGGTACGGGCTCGGATACACAGATCCGCCCTTAGCACTCTGAAAGCCTGAGGTCTGAGACGAGCTGCCTGATGCCACAGCTACACAAAACAACACAACATACTGAACTATACTATACTATACAACTCATCTAAGAAAGAACAGTCAGTCAGAAGGTGACACACACGTGCATAAGCTATTACTCAGTACATAATGTGTATTAACATTTCACATGCACACACACACACACACGATGGTGCACTTACATGTGCAGTGGGAGTGTGTAGGGGTGGTGTTGCCCCAGGTTGATGGGGCTTTGCTGTGGGTGGGTGCAGGGGCACTGAGGTAGTTCACACCAGAATCCCACTGGCGCTGGCTGCTCCTCTGGATACGCACTGCACGCGTGAACACACACACACACACACACACAAAATCATGTCTGTGAGCCACCACACACACATACACCCATAGCAAAAAAAACACAGACAGAAAGATTTTGACAGGAAGAAAGATGATCATTTGGACACAGTGTAAGAAATCCAGCCGAGGGAAAAGCTTCTTTCTAGAAGATTCTCCACACTGCTTCAGGCACATGTTCTGCACATTCAGTCTTTCATTTCTCTCTGTCTCTTACATTTCCTTGTCAGCTTGGAGAAAGCTGAGAGCATCGGAGGAACATGCATCTTTGTTTCTTCAAAACTCTTTAACTAGAATCAAAACATTGGGGGTAAAAGTGTGTTTGTTTGTGTGTGTGTGTGTGTGTGTGTGTGAGAGAGAGAGAGAGAGAGAGACAATAATGATGCTAAATTAACCACCAGCCTGCACCACTAGTCAGCTCAGGCCACGCCCATATGGCTAATCAGCTCTTGGGTAGGATTTTTTGCTTCGGCCAAGAGCAGAAACAAATCCAAGACACTTCCATCTGGAGCACAATAAAACTATGCAGTTGAGCAGAATTATTGGTACCCTTTATAAAAATTGATTGTATAAAACATAAATCATTAGGTAATCAATATAAATGTTTCACTCAACATAGGAGAAGCTATTTATGCTTGTTTTTTGTTATTATTTATGTTTAAATAAGTCTCTTAAAAAAGTTAGAGGGGGTGGAGTGGCCTTGTGGTTAGAAGGCTTACCTTGCAGCTCTGGGGTCAGGGGTTCAAGTCCTGCCTCCACCTTGTATGTGTGAAATTTCCTCTAGATGCTCCCCAGGTATAATTCCTCAAACATGCTTTTAGTCTGAACATCTTTAAATAATTATCTAGTGAAAGGGTGTGTAATTGTGCCCAGTGATGGCTTGGCACCCTGTCTAGTTTCCTGGTATATGACTGACCCTATGTAGCATAAGCACTCTAGAAACTGGATGGAGGAATATACGAACTATCACCTATCATCTTCCACTGGAAAAAATAGACTGTTGACCTCCATGAATTATGTAATGGATATAAAAATACACAAACATTTGGGCTCCCACATGGTGCAACAGCTAGTTTGTCCTATCATTGGGAGATGGTGGGATCAGTTACCAAAGATAAATCAGCCATCTGCAGTCTGGAGAGCAAAACTGGCTGTGCCGTCTGGGTGGGCGGGGCACATTGCGTCAACACTGTCAATCACTGTGACCCGAGCCAAACAAACCTGAACAATGGGTGTATGTGAGCTTATGTATGTGGGGGAAGATGAGGCTAGATAACACTTTTCTGTGTGTGTGTGTGTGTGTGTGAGACACACAGCCTGAGCAGTAGTTTGACAAGAAGCATTTGCTTGTAAGCCTTCACTCTCCTGACATGGTGGGTGTGAATTAGGGAGAAAACAAAGAAATAAATCTGAAGAAAATCTGCCAGGAATTGGTCTCATGTGCTCATTTATCTTACCCCACAGTGACCTGGACACAAATGTTTATACTGTGGCCATAAAATGCCAATGTGTAACCCAGAGGTGTCCAGTCTTATCCGCAAAGGGCCAGCTGTGGGTGCAGGTTTTCATTCCTATCAAGCAGAAGCTACACCTGAATCCACCTGTTCAATCAACTGATCTTGGTTTTCAGTAGACTCTGTGCTGCTATGTGGCATCTGCTCGGTTGGAGTGAAAACCTGCACCCACAACCAGCCCTTTGCGGATAAGATTGGACATCCCTGGTGTACCCTGAGCCTACAATAACATTTATATAAAAAATGTATCGGTCAGGACTCAATATTGCACAGAATCAGCGCTGGTTAACCGTAAATGACCAGGTCCTTGGCTCTAATCAGGGTTTGTGTCTCCTTGTTGTTGGTGGTTAGTGTTGCTTGACCTTAGTGGAGAATTTTGACACCATTGATTCATACTGTAATGTTGTGTGAACATCATGTTTAATAAATTGCCTCTAATTAGTTATGTAATAGGGACCAGAGATTCGCTTTAAAAATTTGGGAAATGATGCAATCTTGGCATTCCAAGGTTGAGGTATTTATTATTCAACTCCAGGAACACAACCATTCAATTCAGCGTAGACAGAGGCCAACCCTGTGAAGGATCCTGGGGCATCCAGAGATGGACCAGCTTCAGCTGGATTCTGCTTCGTGAGGATTTGGGTATATCAAAGCAACACTGCTGACCCTGTGTGGACTTCGAGGACAACCAAAACCTCCTAATTAATACACACACTAACATTATATGCTATATCACACTGTAGACTGTACATAACTGCAGAAATGACATTGTTCATATCACACTCTTTGGTGTTTAGAACAATTT
This sequence comes from Hemibagrus wyckioides, assembly GCF_019097595.1. Lineage (NCBI taxonomy): Eukaryota > Metazoa > Chordata > Actinopteri > Siluriformes > Bagridae > Hemibagrus > Hemibagrus wyckioides. Next base: position 26,095,605 of record NC_080714.1, on the reverse strand, counting down.
ATAATCACCCTCTCCAGTGTCACCCAAATGAGGATGGGTTTCCCTTTTGAGTCTGGTTCCTCTCAAGGTTTCTTCCTCATACCATCTAAGGGAGTTTTTCCTTGCCACAGTTGCCACAGGCAATGTTTTTTGTTTCCTATGTTCTGTAAAGCTGCTCTGAGACAATGTTCATTGTTAAAAGTGCTATACAAATAAAATTGAATTGAATTGAGTTGAACCATGACCTTGAAATAGATCTTGAGAAACATAAACCAATGGCTTCAATATATTAATTCATAGCCACACTCAGTTAACAATAATCATGATGTCACCTCAGCAGCTCCGTAGAGTCTTAACCCTTCCCCAAATTGGTTGAACCAACAAAACCATTTAGTCAGTTCTAAACATTGAGCTTGTTTCCGAATCCCAAACAGGCATTCCTCCTCTCAACTTTAATCCATTCTCTCGTTCTCCTTCTCCCTGGTGGCTGAAGCTCAGCACAAACTCCTCTCCATGTCACAGCACTGACAGCAGAGCTTTAAGAAGGTGTCAGACATCCCGTGGAGCCGGCGCCTCGATTTTATTTCATCTGTCAGACTTATCAGTTTAGGTGGTAAACAGTGCAAATACATAAATAAATAAAGCTGCTGTTTGTGTTTGCATTACAACTGAGATATACTCTCACACACACAAACACTCTCAGATGCTGGCTGCACATACACATGCCTCCTGAATACGAGAGGTTTCTTAAGAGCTGCAATGGAGCTATGAGGCTAGCAAAGCTAATAAGTACCAGTTTGCCATCATCCCAGCTGCATGCCTGATCTGGTTTCTGATAGTATATAATGCTATAAGCTGTACCTTAATCTTGAAGATGAATTACCATGACCTTTGGTATGACTTTAGAAAACAGAACTGTATTCTGTAGAATTGTATAAACAATTTAGTATTATCTGTATCATCTTATTGAAAGTTGGCATAGCTGGCATGTAATTGATGTCTTGTTAGCTTGTTAGCAACACCAGAGAAAAATAAGATGCCAATCTGGACTGAAAAAAACTGTGTAAATTAAACCTCTTCTCATACAGAACAAAACAGAATAAAGAGAAGGATTTTTCAGGGAAATCTTCGGATATGCTAATTAGCAGAATTTTCATCCGTCTGTTAAAGTGGTACATGTAGTGTGCACATGCTTGAGGTGTGTATGTGTGTGTGTGTGTGCCCACAGCGTCCTGTGGATTAGGAATGATTCACTGCACATACAAGAGTAGCCCAAAGAGGTCTGCCTTCAGCCATTACAAACACAACGCAGCCTGAACAGAGGTCAGAGAGGAACTGCATGTGTGTGTGTGTGTGTGTGTGTGTACCCGTGTCATGTAGGCTGTGTGAAGAAGGCAGGATCTCGAGTTTGGTGACCTCTGAGGAGTTGGCCAGCAGCTGCTGAGCTTCCAGTAAAGAGCAGTGCTCAGTGCTCATGCCGTCTATAGCCAAGAGAATATCGCCTACATGCAGAGCGCCACACCTGAGAGGAAGAGACATTAATCAAATTGTGTTTAAATACCATGGATGAATCATTCAAAATTGTCTGAGCATGTATGCCGTGCAATTTTATGGCAGTCGTTTGACAAAATGGAGGATTAAAGTTGAGATAAAGACCAGTGACAGCTTCTATAGCTTCTGTAGCTAATACGTTTAAAAAGGAGTTTGTTTCACTCACAAAGGATTTCTGAGAGGATTTTTAAATCCTTTTCTAGCGTATGTACATGCACACTGATTTACTTAAGTGTTCCTATTGTTTTTACTTTTTTCTATTCGTCCTATACTATTTTTATTTTACACTGTTTCTGATGTATGTGTTTTCTTTGATGTTACTCTTATTGATGTGTAAAAAATGAATTTCCTATATATGGGATTTATATATGGGATTCATCTCATTTCTCATCTCTCTCTCATCTCATCTCGTCATATCTTTCTCTCAGCTGATCTCTCTCATCTCATCTCATCACATCTCATCTCTCTCATCTTTCTCCCATCTAACCTCTCTTATCTCTCATTCCATCTCTCTCATCTTTCTCCCATCTCTCTCTTCTCATCTCTCTCATCTCTCAATCATCTCATCTCTCGACATCTTTCTTATCTCTCTCATCTCATCTTTTCTCATCACATCTGTCATTTCATCTCTCTCATCTCTTTCATCTCATCTCTCAACATCTTTCTCATCTCATCTCATCTCTCTCTCACGACATCTCTCTCTTCTCATCTCCTCTCTCGTTCCATCTCTCTCTCATCTCTCCCTCTCATCTCTCCCATCTCTCTCTCATTTTTCTCTCATCTCTATAATCTCTTCCATCTTTTTCTCATCATATCACATCTCTCTCATCATATCTCTTTACATCTTTCTAATCTTTTTCTCATCTCATCTCATGACATCTTTCTCTCTCATTACATTTCATCTCTCTCATCTTTCTCATCTCTCACTCTCATCTGTCATCTCTCTCATCTCATCTCTTTTCTCTCTCATCTCACCTTATGATATCTCTCTCATCTCATCCCATATCATCTCATCTTATCCCATCTCATCTTACCTTATGACATCTTTCTCATCTCATCTCATCTCATCTCATCTCATCTCATCTCATCGTATGACATCTCCCTCATCTCATCTCTCTCTCATGACATCTCTCTCTCTCCCATCTCATCTCTCATCTTATTTCATCTCATGACATTTCTTTCATCTCATCTCTCTCATGCAATCTCTCAATATTCATTATCTTCACAGCTAAGGCTAACCACCCTGACCTGAAACATCATATTATAAAATTAGTTGGATTTTAAAATGGAAAGATATAATGTTTTGTGTGTGTTTGTGTGTGTGTGTGTGTGTGTGTGTGTGTCTGTCTGTCTGTATACCTCTCAGCAACACTGGCAGGTTTGATTTTCTGGATTGTAATGACGTGTTTGTTCCTGTAGAGGGCAGTGGTAAGGATCAGTCCCAGCACAGAGCCGGTGCTCTTCGTGATCTCCACCTGCAGAGGACCTGAGGACTGTTGCACTGAGTCTGACCAAACACACACACACACACACACACACACACATGGGCAAATTCAAAAACACTATTCTTTATTTTGTTCAGACTAGAGGTGTGTAACTTAGAGGAATCATTTGTGAGGCATCAAAATAGTGGGAGTTTTGTACACATTAGGCCATGCCCACTGCAACATACCTCACAAGAGAGAAGTCTGAATTTGGAAGTAAGCCTGTTTTCAGACCTGTGTTTCTGAGCTTTGTTCAGGAACGGGAACACAATTTCAGTGTCTGGTTATGCAGCTCACATGTGAGTCTCCTGATTGGTCAGAGTGCGGCTAATTATGTGCCAGGGTTTCAGTCATAGCCGTCATCCGTCATGAAGGATAGTCAGCGGCTCTGAGAGTTTGTCGCGGCTTTCTTTATAGCTGTAATTTTTCAGTTTGAGCAGGAATCAAGGTTTCATCAAGACAATATTGTTCAATATGGTTCAAGCCCCAGTACCACCAAGCTCCACTGTTGGGCAATTGAGCAAGGCTACTTAACCTTCCCTGCTCCGGAAGCACTGTATCATAGATGCCCCTGCGCTCTGACCCCAACTTCCTAAGCTGGGAATTGTGAAGAAAAGAATTCCACTGTGCCGTAATGTACGTGTGGCGATATTAAAAGCTTCTTCTTAAGTGAGAAAGAGGGAAAAAACTCAGTCACAGATTTTGGTAGCAACAAGCTAGCCAGCTAGCTAGGGGTGGTAGTAGATCAAGTCATTAAGGCTCTGAGTTGTTGACTGCTAAAATCGAGGTTCAAGCCCCAGCAGCACCAAACTGCCCCTGCTGGGCCCCAGAGCAAGGCCCCTAAACCCCCAACCAAGGCTTCAGAGGCACTGCATCATGGCTGACCCTGCTCTCTGACCCCAAGCCTCCAAGGATGGGATCAAAATAGAGTCAAACATTAGTGATTGTTTTTCTCAAGGCAGAACTGTATGGTAAACAGTGTTAGTAGACGTTTCTCCAGCTTGTGTTGTGACGTCGACTGATCTAAAGTAAATTCTACTAGTTAAGTTATCTAGTTAAAGCTGCTGATGGTGCGAGTGAACATGTTGAGCTGATGTCATGTGCTGAGGGTTGAGGTGAACCTTCCCAAATGTAGGAATTTTGAGTTGGTGTGTAGGTATTGTGTGTGTGTGTGTCAGTTAAAAACAGGGTAGCAGAAGGTGAATGTTTGTGCTTCAGTGTGCACGTGCGCTCACCCATAACAGTGATGTCGTACTCGATGAGGAAGTAAGCTTCCTGGCTGCTCTGCATGAGCAGAGTGAGAGCATCGGCATGTTTCCGTCGGTTTAGAGCCACACCGTTTACACTCAACACCCGATCGCCCACATGCAGAGTCCCCTCCCTGAGAGAGAGAGAGAGAGAGAGAGAGAGAAAGGAGGAGAGAATGAGAGAAAGAAAAGAAAAAGGGAAGTAGAATCAAAGAGATAAAGAATGGACAGAGAGAGGATGGAGAGAGAGAGAGGGGAAGAGAGGAAGGAGGGCAAGAGAGATTGGGAGGGAGGTAGAATATGAGAGAGAGAGAGAGAGAGAGAAAGAGAGAGAGAGAGAGAGAGAGAGAGAGAGAGGAAGAGAGGAAGGAGGGGAAGAGAGATTGGGAGGAAGGTAGAATATGAGAGAGAGAGAGAGAGAGAGAGAGAGAGAGAGAGATTGAGAGAGAGAGAAGGGGATGAGAGGAAGGAGGGGAAGAGAGATTGGGAGGGAGGTAGAATATGAGAGAGAGAGAGAGAGAGAGAGAGAGATTAAGAGCTGAGAAAGGAAAGGCTACATTAGGTACCTCAGAGTGAGTCAGATGGAGAGATAAAAATTCTTAATGGAGACAAAATTGTAAAAGAAGCTAAAAACAGAGAATGACAGAGAGGGAAATTCATCTATGAAATGAAATAACATTTACATGTTTACATGTTTACACGTTTCCCTTACACGTCAGTCAGTCAGTCATGTCATGTTTGCTGTCTGCTGATTGCTGCTTCTTTATCTTTCCACACGAGGTACAAAGCTAAACGTAGCTAACAGGCAATAAAAGCTTCTAGCTAGCAGTTTAGCCTTGTGCAGCCTGCCCACACCTGAGCGTGATCCTGGCACAGAGTTCAACACTAAACCACCTGCTGAGGAAGAAACTGCTTCAGCTTCCAGACAGAGCTGCCACTGTTTTTAGCTCTCTGGCGTCATTCTGTCTATTTTTATAGACACAGAGTCACACAGAGTCACACAGAGTCAGAAATGACGAAAAACTCTGGAGTCAGAAAAAAAAGTTTGAGGTGAGCGTGAAAACCTGAAGACGTTTCCTTCACATGATGCTGCTGGGCATGAGCTTTCCTTACCTGGGTGTAATGTGAACCTCATAGTGCACTCACAATCACACACACACACACTACTGAATTTAAACATTGCACCCAATTACCCAATCAATATGGACCTAAATATACTCACTGAATCTAAAACACACACACACACCCAAACACCATGGACCCTAATATATACTGACTCTTAAACACACGCACACATACACAGCATTTAAACACTTTCTACACAATTACCCAAACACTAATGACCCAAATATACTCAATGAATCTTAAACACACACACACACACACATGGCACACACACTTATTATATACCTAACACATTTCACAGAGCTGTCTCCTGGCATATATGGACACAGTTAAACACACACACACACACACACGTGTTGTTACTCATCATATCTCACCTGTCTGCAGGGCCTCCAGGTCTGACGTAGGTCACTACTAGAGGACGAGCCTTATGCCAGTCCTCATGAAACCCACCTGCAAAGATCACACACACACAGACACACACACACACACACAAACACACACACACACAGCATGTTATTTTATCTCATTATAATGTCATTTGCTGGGTTTTTTTTGTGTATAATTCAGTCTTTACTATATGATTGATGACTACAGCTGGTTTTTGAAACCTGCAGGCACCAATTATACCAAAAACCCCTGTGGTAAATGAAAGGAAACCCTGCAGGTGCTGACGTACCTCGGAGCACGAATCCAAAACTGTTGCCTTCTTTTTCCAAGCACACCTCGATGGTTTTGGAGATGACGCTGCTCGGACTGCTGGGAGCTGAAACACGCAGACAAAAAACAGCAAAGCCGCTCAGCAACAACGTGCTGGAAATAAACGTCTCGCGTCATCCTCTAGAATAAAGCTCGGGTACTCGGTCACTCTGATGTTGAGCTTTACCAACTCTGCACACGTTTTTAAACAAACTTGACTCTGATATTTGATACAAAATCACACACATCTAACAGGAAGCAAGGATAAACCTGAAAACATAGATAACGCTAGCTCAGTATTTCACTTGCTAGATTGTGAGTCTAAATCACTAGGGTTCTTCAGCTAGGTTCTTTTCTGTCCATCCCTCACACACTGTGTAATATCTACAGAAACATTCAGGACTTTCTGCACTCTTGACTTTGGGACTTTCGCGAGCGTACCGAGAGGAGGCAGCTCGTACTCCACCTCCAGCACTACCCTCTCCCCGATGTTCTTCAGCATGCTGATGATCTCGTCATGCCGCAGTTTGGACAGGTTGATGCCGTTCACGGACTTTATGTAGTCACCCACATTCAGCTGGTCGCTCCTGCCAAGGAGGAAAATACACACTGTTATATCATTATTGCATTAGTAATGATGGATGGCCAGAACAATTTCACACACACACACACACAAACAATTGTACTGTAGGGTCACAGCTTCATACTACAATCAAACACACACACAACACACTTGGTACAGACCAATCAAAACGCCAGACCATACTAAAAAACACACAAACACACACACACCCTCTGCATTAAGATGTGATTTGGTTAAACATGGGTTTGCACTCCCCAACTTCAACCAATTCTACACAGGCACACACACACACACACACACATAACACATAACACACCCTTAACTTCAGCCTACTCTATGCACACACACACATAACACTCCCCAACTTCAGCCTATTCAAACACACACATACACACACAACACTCCCCAACTTCAGCCTATTCAAACACATACACAGCTTCCTCAGTCCTGAATATGTAAGAGACAATTGTTATTGCATCATAACCTATAATCAATCCTGTTTCAGTATGCAAATGAATGCATTATATACAATGCTGAATACAGTGCTGCTAAACCTGCTTTCCTCCACTGAATGTGACTCCTTTCACTCACAAAGATTGTTGTATTAGTAATGATAGATGAACGGATTTTAGTGAGGTGAGAGGTACGGGTTTTAAAGGTGTGTGTTTATGGATTCTTGATTTCAATTACATTTTAGCAGAACAGCATCCTATAGAAGGAAGACAGGTCTCTGCAAGGCATTATGGTGATGATACGACTTGTCATGACAAATCAAGAGCTATGTCAGCTTCATATAAAGCCTTTAAAATGCAAAGCAACATACTGGTGTGTGTGTGTGTGTGTGTGTGTGCTGTGTAGCTTGAGCTGACACATAATGTGCTTGCATGGATGCTAATTTAAGCTTCTCTGTCTGCTGTCCTGCAGCACTGTGCATTTGCCTGTTAGCACCATTAACACACACACTCATTCACACACACACACACACTCACTCACTTACTTAAGATGCAATTTAACTAAACATGGGTATTCAGAATTTAACACACACACACACACACAACAACAATCTTTCTACAGGGTCACAGGTTTGGCCTATATTATAAACACACACACACACACACAACAATCTCACTGCAGGGTCTCAACTTAATACTATACTACAATCTCACACACAAAATACACTTGGTGCAGAGCAATCACAACTCCAGACTATACTACACACACACACACACACACACACACGGTTGTGACTCCTTTCGCTCACAAAGGTTGTTCCTTATTTGTTTAGTTGATTCAGTGAGTTCAGTGAGTTGTTTGGTTAGCTGGAGATTTCCACTGTTTCAGTGCATGTCGTAGTAACCTGTGTTCGTCTGCACATTTCTGGCGAATCATTTAACGAATCAGTGAAAGAAACAACGACTGAATCGACTTTAACTGAAATCACTCAAGTCACTAAAAAGCCTCATGTCTAATTTGGGACTTTTTCATATTAATAGAAACCGAATTTCTGGATGAGGATTAAAGTCTTTTTGCCCTTTAATTTTATAGAAGTGCTAAATCAATCAATTAATTATTTTAGTACTGGATCTAGAAAAGATTTTTAAAGGGTGTTGTGGCTGGTGGAATTTGTTTCCATCTCCTCCACAAAGAAACACATGATGAAAGGCTAGGCACACAGCGAACTTGTAATTTTGCACTGTCTCACACCTCCTTCTGCTACTAACTGTGAAGAGGACACACACACACACTACCGCACTGTTATTTTTACACCTCACAAGTCAGCTGTGCTACTCTATTTCAATTTTTTTCAACGTCCAAACGTGTTTGCCAGACCTCATGGTCTCGGGGGTTGTTGTGATGTATCAGCACTGACCCTGAGATCTCACGCTCACACACACAAACACAAACTAAAGCTGTGTATGCGCCGAGTTGCCGGTTATGAACACCTATTTAGAAGCATGTTGCACTTTATACATGAACTTTAAAGCCAAAGCGAAACATGCAGAAGTGATATAATGCAGGAAACAAGACACTTATCCCCGAGATTAATCACACACAGCCAGGAAAAGATGAAGACGCTGCTCAGGAGGTCTTTAGTGGGTGTTAAAAGCTGTAATGTGTACCAGGATAATGCATCCTGCACCATCCACCACTAACCCTTACTGTTTACACCAAAATACGACATCTCTATGTTGTCTGTACAAATCTCTTCTTCTCCATATTAACAACGTTGACACCTGACGAGTCTCCTCATCAGCTGCTCCACCAACATCCCACAGAGCATCTAATATCTTTCGTATGCTTCTATAGCCACAAGCTTGAATATTCTGAGTATTTTCAAGTCATTGTGCAGATTTATTAGACGTATTTAGGGTGTGCTTGTCAGGCGAGCTGCAGAAAAAGTCTTTTATAAAAATAAATCAATTGAAGGGTTAGTCAATGCTTGTTTATCACTGTATAAGAGAATCCATCCATCCATCCAGCCATTTTCTACACTGCTTATCCTACTTGGTTTTGGGGAACTGGGAGCTTATTGGGACAGTGGTGGCTCAGGTGGTTAAGGCTCTGGGTTGTTGATCAGAAAATCAAGCCCCTGCACTGCCAAGCTGCCACTGACCCTTAATCCTCTATGCTTCCAGGAGCGCTGTATCATAACTGCCCCTGCACTCTGACTCCAACTTCCTCAGCTAGGATATGCAAAGTATTCCAGTGTGGTGATAATAAAGGCTTCTTCTTCTTCTTATCCCAGGAGGCTCCGGGAACAAGGCAGGGCACAATCATGCACACACACACACTCTACAGACAAGTTAGAGATGCCAATCAACCTATAACACATGTCTTTAGACACATGCAAACTCCACATACACACATATATGGCAGAGACAGGAATCAAACCCCCAACCCTGAAGGTGTGAGGCAAGTGTCACCAATGTCAAACCCAGCTACTATGCTCCTTTTATGATAACTAATCAGGCAGAAAATACTGGGTGGTGGTGGAAAAGACAAATTCCCATTGACCAGAAATGACTCAAAGAATAGTAGTCTGTGCAAACATGAGGGAAACATTGATCATCAAATCATGCAAGGCTGCATTATTATAAAATTAGAGATGTGTGTGTGTCAGAGAGAGAGAGAGAGAGAGAGAGAGAGAGAGAGAGAGAGAGAGAGAGGAGTCTCACCTGGCTGCCAGGCCTCCTGGTCTAAGGTTCGATACTCGCGGCTTGCCATCTTTGTCCGATCCTCCAGAGATGGTGAGGCCAAGACTGGAGCCTTCTCTCTTTATCAGCTCTACTGTGGTCAGCCCTCGAATCTCATCTACACACACACACACACATTCTGATTTTTTACAATATGACCAGATAGACAGATAGAGCACAATAATCCATTTCGGATTTTAGATTACTAGCCAAACCAAATAGGCCATGCCCCTTTGTTTATGACACCACATTATCTCTATCTAATCTGCACAGTGTTAAAGCTTGTAATGGTTTCTGTAATAGGTTCATCAGTGTTCTTTTTTAATTTTATTTTTATTCTGACTTAAATATCAGTAATAACAATAATAAATAAGTCTTTTTAAAATAATATACAGTATATACTACGGTGCTGATGAAGACTAATTTTCCATAATGTAAAGGATTTTAAAAAATGTCTGCCTGCTGTTAATGACTTTCCCGTAACCGGATGCCATGTTGCGTTTTAATCCTTAAATACTGTAGTTTTATTTATTTATTTATTTATTTATTTATTTATTTTTCTGAAAAGCACCAGTCATTTTGATCAGAGATTTCTGATAATATTGATAGATATTATACCAAATTCTTTAAGATGCTGAACACTTTGAGATCATTTCCAAGAAGCGATTATTTCCCCTCATCTTTGCTGATCTATAAACAGAAGCTAATTTGCTCCAACAATCCCTTAGAGAGTATGGAAGCGTGAAAAGGAAAAGGGGGACACGTTGTGTGAAGAATTAAACAGAGTAAAACTCTAAAGAGTCTCTAAAGTTCAGCATCAGTCCCGGAGCAGACGAGCCGTCTGTTCACCTCAGCGTGTAAGACTATCATGACATCTGGGTGTGTGTATGTGTGTGTGTGTGTGTTAAACCTCTCAAGAGACATTTCAAACATTTCATTCCTGTTAATCTTCTTTAATAAGCTCTTTACCTGGAATGCTGCGCCTCTTTGAGACCGTGCCGCTGTCGTTGGCTGCACAGTCTTTATTCCCTTTCGAATAAGGGCCGTCATCTGGAACCATAAAATAATAATCGTCATTAGCGATGCATGGAACATCTGGCAACCCTTCCTCACTGATCCATGGCTTGAAATAAAGGAATTGTTTGTGTAAACGTACATGTGGGAAATTCTTTTCTTTACTGTGAAAAAATTAGACAGATTTTGATATTATAAGATTAAATGAACTCTTTTCTTTATTTTTATTTGTCCATGTCACACTCCGCAGTAGCACTGGTTCATGGCTCATATGAAAGTAGACTCACAGGGCTTTAATAATTTGCGGTTTTTCATAACTACACCTAGATTGCTAGGTATAAATACTATATTATTTTATAGCGGTAGCTGTTTACAGAATGTTATTTTCAATCAAGTTTTAGCTCTGCTGTCTGTCTTTATCTCTGTACCAGAGCTATTGTGTAGAGATGGGGATTTTTTTTGCCCAGCAGGGGGCTCACACCCTGTCTAATATCCCATCACCTTTGGCACTCAAGGGGAAATTTCACTCAGAGACTGAGAGGCATGGCAGGGGTAAGGCGACAGGCGGCGTCCAGTTAGGAGCATCACAGGGGCAGATTTCACGAGTGTCTATATAAAACACGATGTGTCAGTGTCACCTCTGGCAAGCTGGTGCTCTGGGTGATTATTTATGTTGCCTTGTGTGTCTACCAGGGAGTTTTACTGATATTCTACATACAGAAACCCAACAGTCTCCTGACGAATCTTATAACTTGACTTGCAGCTGAAGTTCATATTATTTCTATATCTATTTTTTAAAAATAGTTACAAGTTTGTAATAGTTCTATTGGAAGATCAGTTTGATTAGAAATCATAAGAAAATTGAAATCCTGGACTGAGTCTGAAGAGAAATGTCTAGAAATAGGGTCAGTAATGTTAGTCAATTTATTGTAGATCTTTAAATCACTGACTATGAGAACATTCCCATCTCAAACCCGAATCCCTTATGTCCCCTCTTTGTAAACATCAGACTCGGGATGGAGTTCTCAGTTTCCAGTTCGTTTTGTTGTTTATGTTTTTAATACCAAAATGTATTCTGCTGGTTTATGAGTCACATGATACACATGGTGTTACTGAGCCAGTGTCTTTCAAGGAGAGTGTGTGATGATTGAGACATGCAGGCTGTACGATGCTAAACTGGTATTAATCTTCGCTTAATTGTTTGCTCCAGTGCATATAAAGTGTGCTGTTCATGCTTCATAATAGTATCTCTAACTAGTAGTAAAACTCCCTGGTAGACACACAAGGCAACATAAATAATCACCCAGGGCGCCAGCTTGCCAGGGGCGACACTGACACATCGTGTTTTATATAGACACTCGTGAAATCTGCCCCGTTCTGCAGCGGTGATGCTGTCAACTGGACCCCGCCAGTTGCCTTACCCCTGCCATGCCCCTCAGTCTCTGAGTGAAATTTACCCAAGAGAGCCAAATAGGTCAGAGCTATCACTACTACTACAACACACACACACACACACACTCACAGCACAAGGAAGTACAAGGAAGCACATGTGAAAGGTGAGGATCTCCAGACTGGCGTTTTTTTCCTATTTAGAACAAACTGAAATTTCTGAAATAAATTTGTTTATATATATATTGTTGTTATATATATATGTATATATTAGGTTACAGTTTGCTACCCTATCAAAAATAGTAACTAGCACCAGAGCTATTTTATATTTATATATCCATCCATTGTCTATACCCGCTTTATTCCTAATTAGGGTCACGGGGGCCTGCTGGAGCCTATCCCAGAGCACACTAGCTGAGAGGCAGGGGTACACCCTGGACCAGTCAGGTCGCCAGTCCATCACAGGGCCACACATTTAGACAGACAACCACACAAACACACACTCACACTCACTCCTATGGGCAATTTAGAATTACCAATCCACCTAATGTACATGTTTTTGGACTGTGGGAGGAAACCGGAGTACTTGGAGTAAACCCACGCAAGCACGGGGAGAACATGCAAACTCCACACAGAAAGGCCCCTGCCTGCTCGAACTGGGATTCAAACCCAGGACCTTCTTACTGTGAGGCAACAGTGCTAACCAATATATAAGAAGCATACATGGCAACCCTCAACAAGATATATATGTATATATATATATTTCTCTTGTTTCTTTTGCTGTTAAGGTGCTGTACAATACAAAAAGTTTCATGAATCACTTTTGGCACGCACAACTTATTTTCACACAAGTCAATTAAAAAAAGTCATAAAGTAATTTAGAGCGTTTCACTCCGACAGCCCAGCTTGCCATGACACCATTCCTGATGTAGGTTAAACGCCGGATGTTCCTACAATGCTGGTGGGCCTATTTTCAGACCTGGATTATTTTTAGATCCCGACACAAAACCTGGTTAATATTCTTCTCTCAGATCTCCACAGTTCTCCGTGAACATCTACAATAACGTTCTGGACAGATCAATGAGTCATTGATCGCGTAGCGGTGAGGCTTTCAGACACAGAAAATTCCACAAGAAGACACACCTCAGTGTATTAATCATTAATTAATGCTAATATATGGTTAAAAACTTGTTGAGGGTTGCCAGGTATGCAAAAAGTACACAGGTGGACAAATATAATAAATCATTCCAATAGTAAAAAAAACTTAAAACATGGCCATCAGAAATCGCAATCTGACTTCATTCATGTGTTGAATGAAGTCAAACACACTTTATAATGGATGCTTATAAATTCAATTGGGTGATTAGCATTACTGATACCGTTACTGTTAAAGTTGATTATTTTTCAGCAATGGGATTAATATTTTATTAGTTAAAGAATGACAGATCATGCTGTATATTTTGAAGTTACATTTAAGGTTATGAAATGTCCATGAACCAAGATAGTTCATATCTCTTATGTTATGTTTAGCGGTTATAAGCAGTAATAGCACTAGTGTAGAATTCTTTGATTTGACAAAAAATGCTAGAATATTCAATGCGAAATGACTTAATTTACGTTTTAGCAGTTAGCAAAACAAGTTTCATCTGATTTGTTCCTGTCATGTCTCCTTATTTGAGTTTTTTTGTGCCAGAAATTATGATGTCATCACTTACCATAGCAAAACATATTGTTCATTCTTGTACATTCTAGCATACACTCTTAAGAACCAGTTTGGTGTCTAATTAAGCTAAGCTAATCTGTACCTCCAATGAGATACTGCACCTAGAAATAAAGCCATGTTAATATCACCTGTATTGGTATAGTGCAGTTTGTTATGTAAATAGAGACGGATAGACGGAGATGGCGAGGATGGCGAACGATGGCTAGACTCACCGTTGCGGCCTTCTTTCCGTAAACCGCACAGCATGGCTGCGGCGTCACGTCTCCATGCTTTTCCACACTGGAGTAGGAGACACGTTTATATCCTGCATACGCTTTTACTAACCCACAGCACTACGTCCAAACTCACAGTGAGCATGCTACACCATATCCTTTCCAAAAGCAAGCCAAAGCTTCTCAATGTGTTTGCTTTAGAGTAAATTCGGCTTGTGCGTCTTCGATCGGAGATCCCGTATCATCCACGGTGCCGTTCGACTCTGTAAACGTGTACAGGGAATGTTTACTTTTCTAAAAATTAAAAATCTGCAGCCAGGTAATGAGTGAGTGTGTAAATATTTAAATGACTGGACATAAAACATCAACTGAACTGAACATTTCTATCAGTCTTCATCCAACACTTGTCTCTATAGAGATACTAGCTAATCATACTCAAGTACCAGATTGTACTTTGTAAAGATATACTGGCTATTGGTCATTCATAATCCTAAATATAAACTCTAGCCTCTAAAGAGACTGGCTATCCATACTCTGAAATCCAAACTCTAGTCTCTAAAGAGATACTGGCTATTCATATTCTCATTACTACACTCTGTTGTCTAGAGAGATACTGGTCATTCATAATCCAAAGTTTAAACTTAGCCTCTAAAAGGATACTGGCTATTCATACACCAATAACCAAACTTCAGTCTTTAAAGAGATACTGGTCATTCATAATCCAAAGTTCAAAATCTAGCTTCTAAAGAGATACTGGCTACTCATATCCCCATTACCAAACTCTAGTCTCTAAAGAGATACTGATTATTCATACTCCCATTTCTAATCTCTAGTCTCTAAAGAGATACCGGTCATTCATTATCCTAAATACAAACTGTAGCCTCAAGAGATACTGGTTATTCATACTCCTATATCCAAAGTCTAGTCTCTAAAGAGAAACTGGCTATTCATATTCCCATTACCAAACTCTAGTCTCTAAAGAGATACTGGCTATTCATATTTCCATTACCAAACTCTAGTCTCTAAAGAGAAACTGGCTATTCATATTCCCATTACCAAACTCTAGTCTCTAAAGAGATACTGGCTATTCATATTCCCATTACCAAACTCTAGTCTCTAAAGAGATACTGGCTATTCATATTTCCGTTACCAAACTCTAGTCTCTAAAGAGATACTGGCTATTCGTTTTCCAATTACCAAACTCTAGTCTCTAAAAAGATACTGGTCATTCATAATCCAAAATGTAGCTTCTAAAGAGATAATGGCTACTCATAGTCCCATGGCCAAACTCTAGTCTCTAAAGAGATACTGTCTACTCATACACCAATATTCCAACTCTAGTCTCTAAAGAGATACTGGTCATTCATAATCCAAAGTTCAAACTATAGCCTCTAAAAAGCTACTGGCTATCAGTATCCCCATTACCAAACTCTAGTCTCCTAAGAGATACTGGTCATTCATAATCCTAAATACAAACTGTAGCCTCAAAAAGATACTGACTATTCATACACCCTTAACCAAAGTCTAGTCTCAAAAGAAATACTGGCTATTTATTCACACTACAATATCCAAACTCTAGTCTCTAAAGAGATTAGGCATTAATACTCTCATTACCAAAGTCTAATCTCTGCATAGGTACTGGCTATACATACTCTAATATCCAAACTCTAAAGTAATACTGGATATTCATATGCCAATATCCTAACTAGAGTCTCTAAAGAGATACTGTCTATATCTCATTTCTGGACCTAAAGCGATTCTTCAACATCGGACTCTAATGTTCAACATAAATACTGCATCAGAAATACTGCCGCTAGAGATACCGACAACAACACTGCCTCGATGCTTTAACACTAGTCCCCAAACAGGAACACATTTTTATCCTGCAATAGCCAAACTTTGTCTAAACATACACTGTTCACATACCAATATCTGAAAGACACCAGTCTCCAAAGAGATACCAGCTGTCCAATGAGTCAAACTAGGAGTTATGTTCCAAAATCCAGCCTCCAATGTCCACTTATCTATACATCAATATCGAAAATAACATCCATACTACAATATCTCGTAGTACAAGTTCTTGTTTCCAGAGACGCTGTATATCCAAGCAGATACCTAATTTTCATATTCCAGTATCCAGACACACTATACTCTAATATTAAACCTCTAGTGTCCAATATGAACATATA
Organism: Hemibagrus wyckioides; assembly: GCF_019097595.1. Lineage (NCBI taxonomy): Eukaryota > Metazoa > Chordata > Actinopteri > Siluriformes > Bagridae > Hemibagrus > Hemibagrus wyckioides. The sequence goes on along the minus strand of NC_080714.1, from coordinate 26,079,216 downwards.
ATAGACAAAATCTAATGATCTTAACTTCAACATTAAGAATCTATTGAATATTTATCATCCTGCTTATAGGAACTTATTATGCATACTCCGAGGAATATCCAAAGTCTTGTGGATATCCATACTCAATATATATTTCAATATCCACTGAGATGGTGTATAATTACATACCAGTTATTATACCATCTCTAATAAAGGTACTGACTATCTCCGATAACACTCCAATAATGTCCTCTAATGTTCAGAAAGGTACTCACTATGCGTACATCTGTATCAACAAAGCCATCCATGCCACAATGTCCAAACTCCAGACACCACTGACTACTGCTTCCCCAGTCCACAGTATCCGAAATGTAACATCCAAGTAGATTTTTCACCCACAATGCGACATCCAAACTGTAAAATCCCAAACCACATCATCCAGTCAGGAACTGATCATCGTTTCCTCAGTCTTCAAACTCTAGTCTCCAAACTCGGTGTCTTACTTCACACTGGCTGATCCGTGTGGGGAGACCAGCATGCCAGCTGTGATGGAAGCGTAACATGAGGCTGGAATAAAAACACTGCTGCAATGAGACTCCGAGCGACGAGGCTCTCCCCCGCTCTCCCTCTCTCTCTCTCTCTCTCTCTCCTCCTCCTCTCAGTCCTTTCACTCCTCCCTTTCTTCCCAGGCTCCTGAGATGTTCACACTCATCTCTGTCCTTCCTCCTTTTTGCTATTAATCATCTCTATGGCCACACACACACACACACACCAATACACACACAAACACACACACCAATACACAAACACCAACATAGACACATGTAACATAGTGTTTATTTCTGTTGGGTGTTAGGATTCACACACACACACACACACACACACACAAACCAACACAGACACATGTAACATAGTGAGTTTCTTTCTGCCAGGTGTTAGGATTCTCTCTCTCTCTCACACACACACACACACACACACACAGGCACATGTACAACAGTGAGTTTCTTCCTGTCGGGTGTTAGGATTCACACTCACAAAATCACACACACACACACACACACACACATACACACACACACACACACCAGCATAGACACATGTTACATAGTGAGTTTCTTTCTGTTGAGTGATAGGGTTCACACACACACACACACACACACACATACACACACATACATATGTGTGCGCGCCAACACAGACACATGTAACATAGTGAGTTTCTTCCTGCTGGGTGTTAGGAGTCTCACACACTTACACACACACACACACACACACACTCAAAATACCCATGTTCCCATGTGTCAGTAACATCAGTACCCAAACATGTACTCAATTCAACACACCCACACACACCCACACACACATGCACACTATCACCCAAACACACTCATGTGTCACTAACATTAGTGCGCAAACACCTACTCAATTCAACACACACACACACACACCTTAGTACACACTCCAACACTAACACCAATATCATATATTCATGACATATATTCATGTTACTCTTTTCCACTTCGTCTTCCTCAGGCAGCTCACACTGGCAGTATGAGCTAACAGAATGCTGTATTTGGAAGCATTCGCCGGTTTACACGTCAATTTTTAATTTTATGATTAATTATATAATAAACAGAAGCCATTTTCAAAACGGACGAATTGTCTTGACATCTATTACAGAGTACCACAAAAAAAGTTAATTAACATAAATAAAGCATATATAATTCATTGCTAGAAAGTAGCACAGGCTATTTTTTCAATGATTTTTAGATATTTTAAAGTTATATTTTCTTTACTCTTTTTTTTAATCCTAGGTAGAAATGACATGAATTAAATGAAACAAAAAAACACACACACACACATTTACCTAATATATTAACTTCTGCAAGTGTAGTTGATCTTGTACGGCATGTTTGCTGTCTGATTTTTTGCTTCTTTTTGTTTGCAGGGCTAATGTGGCTAACACGTACGTCTGAAAGTCTAGGGTTAGCATCACTGATAAACTGGATGCAGTTTAAGATTAACGAAAATTTTGAGAGAAAAAGCTAAAGAATCAAACATCAGACCAGACAGCAATATATCTTGCCTCATTGCTGATCTAATACGTTGTGTTTAATTGGGCTCGCTAATCCTTTAAAGCTTCTCCAACATACAGATCCATATAGGTCGGTGAAGTATAGCTAGCTAGCTAGTCTGTGACTTTAAGACAATGTTTCAGGGGTAGAAATCACAAGACACCGTTACTAAAGCACAGAGTTCTTGAGGTTTTTTAGCTTATTCCACTGGTCAATTAAACAAATTTACCTAAATACGTGAAAAAACAACAAATAAACCTGTGTATAAAAGCTTGAATCAAAAATTTTTTGAGTAACATTGTGCAGGAATAAAAATCCCCATGGTTCTAATAAACTATAATATTTGAACAGCTGGATTATGCTGATCTTCTCATATCTTAAATTTCTATTAAATCATTTCTCACAGCACACAATTACCCTCAGTACGTATTTCATCGCTGTATCACTATCACTACCATGTGATTAACTTATTATACACGTTTTTGCTTTTCATTTCAGCCCCCTGGAGAGCAGTAAAGCAAGACTGCTGGATGGAAGTGAACTTTACTCGTGCGCTAACGCTAGTCCACCTCAGGAATGTCTTTCAGTGACGACTCTCATGTTTCATTGTCGGAGAAGATCTTTCAGCCGGTGAGAACAACTGGGTTCTTCCTTGACAGCGTGTGTGTGTATGTGTGTGTGTGAGATGATGATGATGATGTAGGCTCTCCAGTCCTCACACCTGTCTCTCCATTTGTCCATTTTGTCACTTCAACATACCAGAACTTCCCCCACACACACACACAGTCAGCTCTAATACAGTCAAAGCGCGCTCCCTGTCCTCTCTCTGACATGTAGAGCAGGGACAAAGCGATCGAAGAGACATGTCCTTCTTCTCTTTGCTCTCTTCTGTGATTTTGGCAGACAGAGATCTGAATCTGCAGCTATTCACATCTGGCTCAACCACTCGATTGCTGGTATGGTAATATGGGAAAAGCAAAGGATCTTAATAAATGTTAACTTTTGCTGTTGATCTTAATAAAGAATTTTTATTTATTTATTTGTCTCTTTGCTGTTACATTTTATGTATAGGAATTGATTAAAATAGTGACAGTAATAATAATATCTGTATCTGTGTATTATGATGGATAATATCATACTACGATACTTGGGGGGTTTTCTATCATACACAATATTTATCATAATACATAAAGTCCCTAATTTGTTTTTAAATATGGTTATAATTTCTCTACAAAACGTCTACAAAAATTAATTGTTATATTTTTTATTACATGTAAATTAATTATTATAAATTTAATGTATTATTATTATTATTATTATTATTATTATTATTATTAATCTGAAAATTATTGGGGTTTTTTTACATTTTACAACTGTGGCTAATCATTCATGATAACCGCAACATATTAATAAAGTGGATTGCGTCTCATTTATCACAATGTTGATTTTATTGTTCATTTGCCCAGACCTCGGGTCAATTATAAACGAACACTTAATGTATCTCCGACATGTGAATTCTTCTAGAATATTTCCACTGAGCATCGACAGACACCTTACATACTGACTGCGTCAACATATGTCACATTATATTCTTAAAACATCTTTTCTTTGGAAAATGTCAAATCGTTATATAAACGTGGTAAACACCCAAACAAAACCGGGGACGCTGGAGAATTCGGCATGGTTTTGGGATTATTTTGGTAACAACACTGCCCTCTTGTGGTTGAATCTCAAACTACCAAAACTGACCGGGTGTTGAGACTTACAGACAATGAAGATGACCTTTTACTTTCTAATACTCTCAGTGTGAAGCATGAAAACTCTCTCTCTCTCTCTCTCTCTCTCACACACACACACACACACACTTGCACTACACTGAATAGTAAACATCACATTCACTCTGCATTCCCACCTTACCTTCATTCCCATTTCAAACACACACAAGCTCAAAAACACTCTAGGGTACCTTTCACTCTTCCTTTGATGACTCCCATGCGGCATCGCAGTGAAAAGAACACCCTCCTCTTCCCTTTCCCTCCTCCACCCGATCCCTTCTTCACCGAGCTGACGGAGGAGGGAACTCCATCGGGAAATCGTTTGGGGTTGATGCTGCAACTCAGCCGCCACATCTCAACTCAGAAGCTACTGCACGTACAACTGGGCATCTCTTCTCCTCGCACACATTCTTGTCTCCTCTCCTCCTTTGCTTTTTCTCATCTCACAGTCAGAAGATACACAGGGGATGCCACTTTATTTATTGTCACGTCGTCACTTGATGGGAAAAAATGATCTATGTCAAGTCCACAAGACAAAGATGCTGGTGGGGCTGTGTTTCTCAGCCTGCTTGTGTGTGTGTGTTTGTGCGTGTGTGTGTGTGTGTTTGTGTTTCTGTGAGAACATTTCTGGCCTGTAGAGTAGAAAGCAGATGGAGAACAGCTTCTCTCTGCGGAGATCCAGTCTGGCTGAACCACAGGAGCGATTCTCTCCTCAGAACACGGCTCACAGCTGACTTCATCTATTAAACATTAGGAGAACCTGCACTATAGAAGAACTTACTATATTAGTAATGATATTACTATAGAATAATCTGCTGTGTCGGTATCAGCACTGCTAGTGCAAATATGATCATATTTAGTCAGCTGACTGATTTCCTGTGTAATGAATTAAACCATTAGGAGGAGTGCTCAGTCTTTTAAAGCCTACACTAATATACTGCATACTGTAACAGTTGTGTCATTACCACAGGCAGGAATTTCAACACGTTTCATCACATGCACTGAGAAAAAAACAGAACAGAAAAGTCATTTCCTTGAACCTCACTAACACCGATCAGGCATAACATTATGGCCACCTGCCTAATATTGTGTTGGTCCCACTTTTGCTGCCAAAACACCCCTGACCCATCGGTGCATGGACTCCACTAGATCCCTGTGCTGTGATATCTGGCACCAAGATGTTAGCAGCAGATCCTTTAAGTCTTGTAAGGTGTGAGGTGGAGCCTCCATGGGCCATACCTAGCAACTTACAGGCCTTAAAGGATACCTACAGGACTTACAGGATACTTTTGATAGATACTGACCACTGCAGACCAGGAACACGCAACAAGAGCTGCAGTTTTCATTACATCACAACTTGGCCCTTTGTCAAACTCGCTCAAATCCTTATCCTCCCATTTTCCCTGCTTCTAACACATCAACTTTTTAATAGATGGCATTACATTTGGTGAATAGCCAAGTGACTGTGAATCATAAGATCTACCCATTATTGCACAACTTCAAGTTCCCAGCACTTATCTATGCAAATAAGATCTGTGGCTTTGCATTTGTTGACTTGTGTCTAAAAATAAAAGGACAGCGTGTGTGTTTGAAGGAAGTCATTTTAATTTCAATACCGTTTTCAAAAATGGACACTGTCGCCAAGCAAGTTTTAAAGAAATCCAAAAGTAGATTTACGGTTAGATCTCTAATGAACACGCTGTAGAAGACAGTGGTGAAGAAAACTCTTAACACCCCTAATCCCCGCATGATGAGGAAACCTTGAGATGATACACACTCAAAAAAAATACCTATTATCTCTCCATATGACACTGTGATTATGAATCATTAGTATTCAGGTCAAGAAGAGTAAAGACAAACAGCGCTGAGTGTGTCATAAGAATGTAAGTCCTATGATGAGCTCAGGACAGTTTGTGTAAGAGTATATGGCTGAAAATAGGAAGTGGGAGCTGTTCTGTTTTTGTACCCCTTCCATCAAGTTCATATAAAGTCTCGGCTCCTAACTCAGCTTATTTCTTGCCAGGGATGTTTAATACTTGGGTTCTTGTAATGTATGTATTGTATATTAACCTTACTAAAATTGATGGAATGCATGTATTCTTTAATTACTTAAGCACATTTCCAAAGAAAAAAATATCATCGCCATCCTTTTATATTTACAATTTGGAAATATTTGTTAGAAATCTCAAAGGGCTTTTCTCTTGTCCAGCCAGTGTGCTATACATCAGGCATAAGGGCCTTGCTCAAGAGGCCAACTGTGGCAGTTTGGTGATACTGGTATGTGAACTCACAACCCAAGCCCAACATCTACACCGATCAGGCATAACATTATGACCACCTGCCTAATATTGTGTTGCTGCCAAAACAGCCCTGACCTGTCGAGACATGGATCCATGGAGGCCCCACCTCGCAACTTACAAGACTTAAAGGGCTTAAAGGATACTTTTGATAAATACTGACCACCACAAACCGGAAACACCCCACAAGAGCTCCAGTTTTGGAGATGCTCCGGCCCTTGTCAATCTCTCTCAAATCCTTACGCTTGCCCATTTTTCCTACTTCTAACACGTCAACTTTGAGGACTTGCTGCCTAATGTATCCCACCCACTAACAGGTGCCATGATGAGGAGATTATCAGTGTTATTCACTTGTCATAATGTTACGCCTGATCGGTTTAAGACTAATATTGATTCCAGTATTTAATATAAGGACAGGCAGAGGGTCAGATTCAAAGGCAGATTAAATGAGGCTTTCAAGCAAAATAGCTTCATTGATTTAAAACAAAAAAATTCATCTTTTGACAATTCTGAATACATTCTAACAATTTGTCACGTCTCAAGCAAGTCAGCGTCCAAAACTCCCTGAAACACTGTGTAAATAATGAATAATGTCCTTTATAATCTTTACTTTATTGTAGTTGAGCAGATGTATGTACGCTAAATATTATTATATAGCTTTCATTAAATTAGAAACCTCAAGCTAGTGTCCGTCAGTCAATGAGAGAACAGGACTGTCCAGTGGAAATATTTCTGCGTGTTGTAGAATAAATTTACAGACACCTATAGCAGGACCACAGATATCACTGACCACGTGGCCTGAAGACACAAATAATCTATTCTACTCCTTCCATTAACTCGACGTAATAAAACAATACGCTATTGTCCTCAGTGTAGGACACAACCCCGAGAGCTATGGCGAATGAGGGAAGGAAATTTGCTCATAATGAACTTATTGTGCAGAGAAATCACTCACTGGTTATTGAATATAGATGCTTCCTGGTGAAAACAACAAGTCTGTGTGTTAATAAGAGAGGTTATGCAAGACCTTTGTCTCGTGTATATCTGGAATTAAGAGAAAAATATGACTGGTTGTAAATAAATCGACCATTTAAAGCATTTTTGTTTTTAAATATAAATGCAAAACAGATCACGTGGCCCCAGGTCGCACGTGCACAAAAGGAATGGGAGGATCGTAAAGAAAGAAAAAAAATAGTATATTATTAGTTAAATATTCCTGTATAATAAGGTGAAAATAATCCAGATTTATCGTAGACTTTAATCTAATTAGATGTCATTTGTAGCCTCTAGGGCTTTCATTTCAGCCTGCACATCCGTCCACACACAAGAAGTGAAAGTGATACTAAAATGTAGTGTTTAGTTAAGATAATAAAGCACATGAATCACAAAAACAACATCTACACATTTTCAGCTATATCAGAAAAAAACTGAGGCATATTTTAATTTGGAAAAAATAAAATAAAATAATAAAAAGATAAACCAAACGCATTTTATAAGTCTGTTATTCCAGCATTTTCTTTGATATGCAAATATATTCAAAAACTCGCTCGCTGATTGGATATCATCGTTTTCCCTTTACAGAAAATACAGATCATGTTTTATTCTCATACACTTGATATAAAGCGTGAATACTTTTTAGAAATCGAGAATATATATATATTGTGCATATATTTTGCATATTTCATCGTAACTCTGAGGATGTTCATTTGATGCTCTGTTCTGATTGGTGGATGAGTCACATCTGGGTCACATGAGATAGAGGGAAGTAATCAGGACTTTCACCCAGCAAACTTCACTGCACCAGAGGTTTATAAGCACTTTTCAGCCTGAAGATATGGATCGGAGACCGGTTTATAAGTAAGATCGCTTCCTTGATGCACTTCTTGTTCTTGGTAGGATGTACATGTGACGTTTTAAAAAGTGATTTATTTGTATTATTATTGTGTTGTTTTTTTTAAAGTGATTATGGAACCATACAGGGCATAGACAACCCTGGGTACATCAGTTCCGCACCATCAGCACCAGGTATTGAAACATTTCCTAAGATAAACATATTAAACTATCCCTAGACCTTCCCTTTTATCCAACATGGAGGACGCGTAGTTTTTTCGGTTGTCAGCTTAACCCTTACAGAGGCGGAGTGTTTATGCGCCATTTCCGTTTCACCTTTGCAACATTTGTGACTTTTCCGATGTGATGTGACTCGTGATCAGTTGCTCAAAAGTTGAACTCTTTATGCGCAACTGTTTAACGGAAAGAAGCTCACATCCGGCAAGTTCTGGATCACGCACCAATAGAATCGGAGGATTGCTGTTGCGTCATTGAAAAATTGACACCCTAGCGACGACCATTTAAGTTTCTCCACAGTAATTCGCGCTGCTCTTCACTTCCATCACTTATCTGTCCGAATTTCCGAGACTTTGTTTCAGGTTTTGAGGGTAAGTGATCGGATTATGATGCAGTTTACTTTCTGTTTATTTCCGTTACAAAGCGTTACGTTTAGGCTGTTGCTGTAAACAAAAGGGGGAGGAACTGTGAGTATATAATAGGGATATCCACAGAAGAGGAAATGGACCCTCGGGTATAATTTTACATACAGCTAAGTCATGAGTGTGCGTGCGTGCATGTGTGTGTGTGTGTGTGAGAGAGAGAGAGAGAGCGCATGACTTTTAGACATAAAATAACCTCAGAAACTTCAACAGTAAACAGAAAATAAGCAACTTTTGACGTAAGCTTCCCCCCTCTCTTATTATATCCATAGGCACCTTAAACAACATGCTGTCTCGTACAACTGCGAGTTTTTAGTATACGAATGCGAGTTTTTATGATGTTCCTCCGTTTTTCTTGGCTTTAAGACTCGCCCTTCTAGTCATGTATAACAGGTTTGGTGTGATTGTTTTTTTCAGCCATGTCTGGCGCCCCCGCAGTTCCCACAGCGCCCCCTACTGGATTTTACGACACAGTGCCGGGATATGAGGGGACATTGGCCGGCGGAGGTGAAAACTGTTTATTTAAACAATAAATAAATATGTAGAGGAGAGAGGGAGAGAGAGTCACAAATATTACGTTATATATATATATATATATATATATATATATATATATATATATATATATATATCCTTTTGCAGTAACTGTAAAGAAATACAAGTCAAACTGTATTTAAAGTGTAACATGATTCCCATTGTGTGAGTGAATGAGAGAGTGTGTGTGCCCTGCGATGGGTTGTATCCTGCCTTGATGCCCGATGATGCCTAAGATAGGCACAGGCTCCCCGTGACCCGAGTATAGATCGGATAAGCGGTACAGACAATGAAATGAAATGATTCCCCTGGACAGCTTTATCATTATCACGTCTAACTGTCATGAGGTTCAAGTTGACATTATTTTTAATCCTACCCATCAAACAAGCTCTCTAAATCTATAACATAACACTACCTAAGGCAACTTTCTTATCAGAAAGTCTGGAAAGTTTAGAAATTGTGACTGATGAATTGGTTTTCAAACCTTTTATCTTTAATCTGATCGGTGGTGCCATTACTTTAAGTCACTGCCGTGTACTAATTGCGCAGGTTTTTGAGATCTTGTGAAAATAAAACACAGAATGTTTGTTATCTTTTGCTAATGACATTAATAACTTGTAATAATTAGTATGTTTTCAGAGGAATGTAGAGTAAATAAATCACAAATTCTGAGTGTGAATTTATAGTTAATAATACACAATTTGATTAAATAAACTTAATTCGGATGAAATCAAATATGATTTCCAAGTCAATAAAATTCAGATGAGTATATTTTATTTTTAGAAACATTTACAGGTTTATGTTAAGGTGCTGTATCACTAAAGCATTAAATAGTTAAATAATCACGCAAAAAGAATCATTAAATATGTTTGTTTCTATTGAGACTATGACTATAATCTAATAATATATATTATTAATATAATGGATTGTATATGGAGTTTACATGACATCAGGTTTGTCTTTATCTTTATTTCTGTATTATTTATATAATTTTTTCTGCCTCTTTTACAGTAAAGATCAACTCTATGGTGTTGTGTTGATAGTCTAATGTTTTTCTCACTCCATCTTTGTCTCTCTCTGGGTTTTTGCAGGAGGGTTTCTTCCTCCTCCGATGCCCTCAGCGCCTCTGCCCGCGGCGGACAACCTGCCTGCTCAGACCAACTGGAAGTAAGAACCTTCTCACCTTCTCATTACTGTAGAATCCTTTGAGAATAAAAGTGGCAGATAATGCTCTTTAGGGTGAGACCATGGTAGAATATTTTTGATTTCTGGATCTTTAATCATTTTTGTTCATGGTGTACATTTCCACTATTCATAAAGGATGCTTTGCTACCATTAAGTGATGATTATGATTCTTCTTCTACTTCTTCTTCTTCTTCTTCTTCTTCTTCTTATTATTATTATTATTATTATTATTACATTTAATAAGTTAGTATTTAACATTAATATAAAATTTAAAAAAATAGAAAAAATATATTTTTAAATAATAATATAATTAAATAATTTTAATAATAATTTTTTTAGAATTTGTTAAATATATTTTATATTTTAAATGTAATATATGATTTTATGTACATATAATGTTATTTATTTATTTTTAAATCTAACATTGTTTTATATTTTTATTTTCTTCATATTCTTTTCCCGTTCCTACCTGTATAGTGAATTTATTATTTTTTTTTTTTTTGTGAATCTATTCTTAGTCTGTTTGTATTATTTTATTTTGATTCTATTTTTTACTTCTATTTCTGTGGCATGGGCTGTTAAAAAGGTCATTTGTAAAAGTGTCCAGAAAATCATTTTAAATTACTGCCAGTAAGCACCTCAACTCTTTTTTTTTGTTTCCTTAAAAACGATGATTTATGAATTTTGTTGAGGCAGAATAGAGAACGGAAAAGAATCGAATGTGAAAATTATCACCACATTTATTGTACCAGCAGTGAAAAAGGAATTATCTCAAAAGTGACTTTATGGGGGATATAAAGAAAAAGGTTTCTCATATCTTTGCTCTAAATCTTCAGCCAGACGTATTGAATTGTTTGTTTAGTGAGGTGTGTTTGCCAAGTGCTCATCTTTCAAAGTAAACCTCAATATACCTTGTACTTACTCATATTCTTCTATTCTCTGTATCAGACATCATGGACGTGTAGCAGCAGTTGACCAGAAACGTTGTTGGTCTTGTACTGACATGTTCTTTACGAGTTTAAGAAACTGAGGCTCATACCAGCAAAGCACTATACACTGTCCACTTTATTAGGCACCCCTGCACATTCCTGCAGTTAATTAAATCAGCCAATCATGTGGCAGCAGCACAATGGGGTTAAAAATCATACAGATGCAGGTCAAGAGGTTCAGGTTTGACTGGTTTGCATATTTCAGAAACTGCTGATCTCTTTGGAATTTCACACCCAATAGACCGTAGAGTTTCTACAGAATGGTGCAAAAAAAAATTTGTGGGCTGAAACGGCTTAATGAAGAGAATGGACTGATTAGTTCGATATTCCAGGAAGGATATAGTAAGTCAAACAATCGCACTTTACATTTATGGTGAGCAGAAAAGCATCTCGGCAAGCACAAACCTTGTGGTGCAGTGGATGGGCTACAACAGCAGAAGACCATATTGGGTTCAGCTGATTAGACAACTGTAGGCGTACAGGTGTACCGAATAAAGTGGACATTGATCATTAGTCCCGAATACCAAACAGCTTTTCTGTTATATGCATTGTTCGTTAGGGCATAACATACATAATGTACAATACACTGGGTGTACGGTCACTTCTATTAAACTGTTCAACTTACACTTTAGCAAAAACAATACTCACAGTAGCCGTGGATGAGAACAGCAAAAATTTCTATTGCGAAAAGTCAGCAATCAACCCGAGATCAATTCAAGATGTCCCAGAATGATCTGAATTAATTCCCTCATATATATACTATTTCACGATAGGAAAAAATTTTCCATTATGTTCAGGATTCAGCTTTTTAATTTCCCATTGTTTCTGTTTTTCTCGATTTTAGATTCCCATTAGAGTCAGTTTTAGGCCTCTTGCTTTTCTAATAAATAAATAATTCCCAATCACTAAATAATTCCCAATAAATAAATAATTCCCACACCTAGGTCACAAAATGCCTAATGTCACAAACTGAACATGAGTTCCTAATCTATTCTGTTATGCTAATAAAGTGTTTCAGAATTTGAATTAAAAAGGAAAATAAATTATCATGATTTTTATCAGCTTTAAACCTGGACTTTTAGTTATAATAATAATAATAATAATAATAATAATAATAAATTTTAAAAATACAAAAATAATAAATCTCATAAATCATAAATTATTTAAATATAATGTTAACAATTAAAAGTGTATTTCTTGTCATTTTTGGCAATAATCACCGCTGCTCTCGGTTTAGACTCTTAAAAATGAATTTAGAATTTTTTAAACCCTTTTTGTTAATGCCACAAAGAGATAAAAAAGTGTTTTTAAACTATAAACGCTGGTGTGTGTTGTGTGTGTTGTGATTGAGACAGAGAGCTTGATGGTAGAAAATGATGGAGTATGTATGTAATGGAGTGTATATATAGTTGGTTTCCGCAGCACTGAGGAGTCTGTTACATACTGGAACATACTGGAGTCTTGACAAGTCATGATTAATGAGTGACGCACACAAACACACACACACATACACACACACGCGCGCACACACACACACACACACTCCTTTTTACAAACTGCATGGCTTTGACACACCTTCCGCAGTGTTTCATCTTCTCATTCAACCAGCGAATTGTTGTCTGTTGTCAAAGAAACAGCATTTTTTCTCCCACCACTCGTTACACAGCTTAAAGGTTAAATAGATAAACTGATAAAACTCCTTGTTATTTCTTGTCTAGTCTACATAGGCAACCATGTTTTACACATAACGTTTACTGCACAGAGGACACGTCCTTATCCTGAGTGGTTTGAAGAAGTGGTCATGCTAGTTGTGCAGATCAGGAGCTCACGTGTCAATTTTTTACATTCTTGCATGATTCATTTCTTTTCCGCTGTGATTTTTAGATGATTCTTTTCACATGTGACTTGTATGTATAATTAATGTGAATTTTTTTCCAGGATTCCTGAATGATTCATTTTTCATATGCGATTCTTACACCTGATTCATTTCTTTTAATATCTGATTTTTAGATGATTCTTTTCACTTGAGTGAATTATGTGAATTTTCTTCAGGATTCTTGCATGGTTCATTTCTTTTTACATGTGATTCATGCACATGATGCGTTTATCTTCACGTGTGATCCGTGTGCATGATTCATTTCTTTTCACGTGTGATTTTTACACATGATTCATTTATTTTCACGTGTGATTCTCACACGAGTCATTTCTTTTCACATGTGATTCTTACACTTGATTCATTTATTTTGATGAGTGATTCCTGCTCATTCATCTTTAGGGTCACTGTGCTACTCATCAGGAGCCAGTCTCTGTAACACTAGGGCACAGGACGATTCGTACACATGATTCATTTATCTTCATTTTCCAATGAAAACTAATTTTAAGGAATTTCATTTACGCATTTTAAATAGTATTTTATTACTCATGCCACTCACATAGCGTTATACGAGGGCAAACCGACAGAGGTATTCGGGCAGGATTGCTATCCACTTTCACCTACATGAGCTCACAGACACCCAGGATTGGTTAGTGTCACTGTGATGGACAGAGTAGGCCCCTCCCCTGTGGAAGGCTGTAACATCACTGGGATCTGAACTCTTGTAATCTCCAGATGATCTTCTGAGCACTTTCCTGCTGTACCACTCATGAAACCCACATTTTGACCATTAACTTGATCAGAATGCTGAAAGTTTATATCTATCTTCATACACTGTTGTTATTATTAGTTTATTTGACCACTGTTGTTGTCTGTTCTTGGTTTCCAGTATAACCTCCATCTCAGAGGAAGCCGCACGTGAGGCCTTCATGGGCTACGCGTCCAGTAAATGTTGTTACAGCACTGCGCCGGTCCGAGAAGGGGTCATCACCAACTTGGAGCCTTTCAACACCTACAGGGTGAGGGCACAAAAAGCATTTCCCAGAATGCAGTTTTATTACAGAATTTCGTAGAAAATGTTAGAAACGATTTTTAACAATGGTTTCACAAAATGTAGGTAAAGTATCCTTTTAACCAGGGTTTATCAAGGGTCATAGTTTGTTTAAAAAGCTATGATTAAGCAACATGTGGCAGTTATGGTGATTTATTTAATTCTCGCTTTATTTTCATCCTGGTCCTTTCTCATAGTATCGCTTGGAGACCTTCGCTGAGACGAGATCCACTGAATGGAGTCATGAGCCATACACAGGTAAAAAAAAAACAAAAAAATTCACCAGGTTTTTGGTGACAGTGCAGTTTGCCCTAGCTGACACATCTCACTGCTGTTAAACCATGAGGTCACAAGATATTTGTGTTGCAGTCAGTACAGTAAGACTGATACCTACTGATAACAGATTATCTGTTCATTCTTTTATGTGAAAGTTGTAAAGAAATACAGGAGTGTAGCTGTTTTTCCCCTAAAAATGCCCAGCTGAAACACAAGAAACTGTATTCTGCCCTCTTCCGCATACATGAGCTCATAGATGTCCACAATTAGCTAGTGTCACTCTGGGTGCGAGAGTATGCTCCTCCCACTTAGAGAATATTGATCCATCATCAGAACTTAAACTCTCTTCTTAGTGGCATGTGTTATTATTTAGACTTTAACTCTAAGCTTTCTCGAAGCTTTATTTTAAAGCTGAAATTCTTCAATCATGTCTTGGCTGGTGGATGACATTTAGAAATGAGATACTAGTAATGTATCTTATCCTTATAATTGAACTGAATTGAATTAAATTCAGATATGTACTGTAATGAACATCGTCAACAGTGTTTCATCACTCTGCCTTAAACAGCGATACAGAATCTTGTGTGTGTGTGTGTGATGTGTTCCAGGCCAGCCTGTGGATGCGTTTATCCAGCCTGCTCCAGCTCCGTGGGCGATCACGGCCCAAACACCCACTTTCTTCCAGGATCAAACTCAGAACATCAGAGTGCCATATACTTCCTCAGTCAAGGTAAAGAAATCAGAAAACTTCAACTTTCAGCTTTTCAGTTACTAGAACAAAACATGCTCCTGATCTGCTGCTGTCCCAAACTCATCAGAGAGTCCTACCACTGTCCCAGACCCAGAACTCTGCATTGTGGGAATGTGTGATTCACGTCATTCCATTAATTACGCATCTCATGCACTTGCAGTGTTTGAACACCAGAGGGCATAATCTGCACAATTCATACAGTTCACATATAGCATGCTCATGTATTTTTTAAAGACCTTTAGTACATTTTGTTTAAAGTAATAAATCTCTGTTTGTAGCTCTTTTGGGCTTATTTAGAGATCTCATATATTAGAGACCTACCACTGTCCGAAACTCCTCATTAGAGACCTTCCACTGTCCCAAACCCATCATCATGTAGTAACACTGTCCCAACTCCTCCTGAAGACCTACCACTCTCCCAAGCCCATCATTAGAGATCTTCCTTTGTCCCAAACTCATCACAAAGACCTACCACTGTCCCAAACTCCTCATAGAAACCTACCACTGCCCCAAACGCCTCACAGAGACCCATTATACCCACCTGTTGACCTGATGATTTTATATTTGAGTTTATTACTGCTGTGCATGTGATATAAATATATTTATGATTCTCCAGAGCTGTCATACCTGTATGGGAATGGGCAAAATGCCATGCAAGGACTGTGCAGGCTCTGGAAATGTGAGTTTCAAAAGTTACTCCAGGGTACAGGATATATTAATCCACTGTGGACGGATTAATTAATTAATCCACTGTATGGAATTGTGATCTCTTTTCAGAAACTCTGCTGGGTGTGTAACGGGAGCGGGTTTCGCCATGGAACCGATCGCTGCACGCACTGTAACGGCCGCGGAAGAGAAAAGTAAGCTACGGTTATTATAGTTCTACAGATGTTCGCAGAACGAGGGAGGGAACGATGTTGTGTTTTAACCGCTGTGTGTGTGTGTGTGTGTGTGTGTGCATACAGCTGTACCCGGTGCCATGGAAATGGCTCCCGTGATTGTGAAACATGTCGAGGGAAGAGGCAGCTCCTCATCTTTATCACACTCAAGATCCAGTGGTGAGATCGCCTGCTTTCAAGAAATTTTAAATAGATTGGACCTGCATCCCTAAAGAGAGTGAGACGGCATGTACAATATGATGATTGTACAAGCTTATGTAATGGTTTTTATCACATCAGAGTATCTTTTAAACTTTACATTGCCAAAAAGGATTTAAAAAAAGATCCTATAATCAGGTTTAAGTATGTTCTGGTTTAAATATACTGGAAATGGATGTCAAATAATAAATCTCTGCCTTCTGGTGCTCATAGGTTATATGTTTATAGAAATATATACATTCAGGATGTAAATTTATCCCAACTGAGCAAATCAGGGGCAACATCAGTGATATGAGGAAGAAACCTCGAAAGAAACCATCCTCATCCTCAAAAAAGTGCAGTTGTTTAACCAGGAAATTTATTCAAGGTGAGGCCGTCCTCAGCAGCAGCCAGTGCTTTCCAAAATTATTTGACGTTTTATTATGACGGTAGAATGTCACACCTACTGTTTCCACCACCTTCAGGACTTTTTGTCTGTAAATCATGACTGCATGTGGTTTTAATGGCATAGCTGCTAATCCCAGATAAATTCTTCTTATAACAGCAGTCCCATGCTTCTGAAGTGTCTAATGATAACGATTATAACAAACTGTGAGTGAAGTCTGGCCATGTCTTGTTCTTCTCAGGAATACTTATAAAGACGATTATGTGGTGGAGCAGTTGAGCGGGCTGAATTCGGAGAATCTTAACAAGGTCACGGGCAGGGCAATGTTCACAGACTCCCAGTACATGGTAATGATACACACGCACCCACACACACACACATATATATAAGTCTATGTCCATAAACGTCCCTTCTCATTCATTCCTTCACATGGTTAAGAGACTGGATCAAACAGATTGTGGTTTGTGTGTGTGTGTGTGTGTGTGTGTGTGTGTGTGTGTGTGTGTGTTGCAGCTTTACCCGGTGAGGGGTTTTCCCAGCGCTTCACTGAGCCAAGCGTCTGAACGTTTAATACGAGAACATCAATCCAAATATTTCCAGACTTCTCGTATTCTGCAGCAGGTACGAATACTATTTACAATCAATGTTACTAGCACATTAACTTCACTATAATATCAGATTTCATGCTCGAATTAGAGAAACAGGGAGCTGGTAAAGTTCAACACACACTAATCATACCCCTTAATTGAAATTCATTTCATTTGCATAGCTCTTAAAACAGTGGTCATGGTCACATGACTGATTTGAGTCCTGAATCTTTCCTACTGCAGCGTCACACCATCGAGCTGATCCCCATCACCCGGGTGAACTACGCTTGGAAAGGGAAGACCCACAGTTACTTTGTGTTTGGGAACGAGAACTCGGTGCACACTGACAGCTACCCGGCCACATGCTGCTGCTCGGTTATGTGATCCCATAATTCAGCAGCCAGAACACCAGATGATAAAATTCTAATCAATTTATAACCTGATATAGTCTACAGTGTGTATGTAATCAACAATCAGACACAAATTTTCAGCAGATTTCACAAACGACACATCACAGCAAGCTAACTGCCAGCAATTAGGCTAATCAGCTAGTTAGTGTCTCCTAGTTGGCTGTCGTATTCTTTACAGTCAGTTCTTTGCTCAGGTATCATCTGTTCCATTCCTGGTCGACTTGTTCTGATTTGTTTCCACATAATGACAGTATTAGGACAGGAAGAAATATGAAATATTTACTTGATCCTAGGGTTTCACAATCTGTTTATATAAACCATACAGAACTCGCATTGCCATTACTAACCAATGGCACTGTTTTTCTTAATTTGTTCATCAGGATTGTGATAGATTGGCTTATACACACACACACACACACCAAATAGGGCAAGCATGGGAAACATTTAATCATCACATCGAACATTAATCTGATCATCATCATCATGGATTTCGAATATTATTTGCACGCATTTAAGTCGTCATGACAACCGGCAACACTAGAAAAAAGGGCTGAAAACGATTGTATGGTTCTAAATGATGCCTACTTTATTTCTGTTCATTGTGGCTTATTAGCTATTACTAGTCGTGTTTATAAGCGGTAGTTATTAATGTGTCATATAGAATTCAGAGCATATGCGCAAGTCTATAGACTCTTAACCAGCTTACTGATTTGTAATATTTGCTCTCTGTCTACTCGTTAGGGTCAAGACATGATGAAGGAGAGCAGTGGAAGGTTAAAAGTCCTGTTCAGGATGGAACAGTGATGATGTGGGGTTTTAGTGATGTTGGGATTTAAAGGGCAGCTTTCCAGTCAGCAGGCAAAATGTTTTATTTCTCCTGTCAACCCTTCGTTTCGTTTGTTTTGTCTGTAACCGATGGCATTAACGTGACCACTCAATGTTTGTCATCTGCCTGTCCAAAAAAAAAGTCACACACACTAATATTTCATTGGACCACCTTTAGTGCCACTAGGCATGATGGGGGAATCACTTCATCCTCCTCATTTCTTACCCTGATCACTCTGAAACAGGGTAAATCTGAACTCGTCAGACCACATGACCTTCTTCCATTGCTCCAGAGTCCAATCTTTATGCTCCCTAGCAAATTGAAGCCTTTTTTCCCCGATTAGCCTCTTCTTAAGACTACTCAGGTGTTTAGTCCCAATCCCTTGAGTTCCCTTCGCATTGTATGTGTGTTAATGCTCTTACTTTCGCTATTAAACATAACCGTGGGTTCTACTGGGTTTTTTTTTTTTACGATTTGATTTCACCAAACGTTTAACACGATCACGATCATTAAGTGATCACGATCACGATTTTTTTCCGACCACATTTCTGACACAAAGATGATGCTTCCTCACTATACTTCCAGTTTTTTAAGAATGCATTGGACCGATCTTAACCCAATTTTAGACGTTTCAGCAATCTCCTTAGATGTTTCCTTTGCTTAATGCATGCCAATAATTTGACCCTTCTGAAACAGATTAACATCTTTTCCATGACCACAGGATGTGTCTTCCGACATGGTTGTTTAAGAAATGAGAAGCTACTCCTTGCATCATCTATCCATCCATTTTCTATACCCGCTTTATTCCTGATCAGGGTCATGGGGATCTGCTGGAGCCTATCCCAGCACACACATTGGGAGAAAGGCAGGGGTACACCCTGGACAGGTCAGCAGTCCATCACAGGGCCACATATAGACAGACAACCACACACACTCACACTCACTCCTATGGGCAATTTAGAATTGCCAATCAACCTAATGTACATGTTTTTGGACTGTGGGAGGAAACCGGAGTACCCGGAGTAAACCCACGCAGACACGGGGAGAACATGCAAACTCCACACAGAAAGGCCCCTGTCTGTTCGAACCCGGGATTCAAACCCAGGACCTCTCCTTGCATCAGTTAGGGATAAATAACTTGTTGCCAGCTGAAACACAATCATCCATGCAGTAATTATCCAGTGGGAGGCTCTTACCTATTTGCTTAGTTAAATCCAGGTGGTGACTTTATTTTTTGGACGCCCAGTGTATGTTCGCCGCTGCTAAATTCTCGTTTTTTTCTCTATTCTCTATTCTCTATTTTTTGTTTTTTTTCCACATAAAGCTGTTTTTGAAATCTGTGATTGTTGTAGTGAATTTTTTCAGAAAGGAGATATAGCACTTAAGGAAGGAGTCTCCAGTGTCGCAGTTGGAGGGAAAGCTGGAAGAGAGCCTTTTGAAATAAAAAAGATGAGTTATGTTTAAATGACAAACTGCATTTTTTTAAAATCTTATCTTGTTTATTATATCTGTGGGAAAATTGCAACAAAGAAATTTCCAGGTAATGACCACTTCACTGAGTATTTTCATTTTACAAACTGACTGATATCTTGTATTCTCTTATTTTTCAATGCATGTAGTCGTGGAAATCTTTTCCTGTCACGTACCACTGAACATGATTGACATTTATATTGCTGTTTTTTTGTACTTTTAATAAACATGCCAGTTTGTAGGCTCTCACTTCTGCCTCTGTTTCTTTTCCTTTAAAGATTTCAAAGTCCAGAAAGTTTCCTAATATCCAGTGTGTCAGGCCACAGAGGCTCCATTTTGCTCATAAATTGTTCCTCGGGGTAAAGGATTGATGAAATCTGTAGCACACGATGAGACAAGATATAACTTTTAAGGTCCAGAGTGGTCAATAGAGCGGTGGGTTTGGGTCATATGTCCGGACGGAGAGACAGACAGATAGATGGATAGATAGATTAATTCATTGATTTATTGATAGGTAGGTCGGTAGATAGATGGATGGATGGACTGATTGGTTGATTGATTGACATAGATAGATAGATAGATAGATAGATAGATAGATAGATAGATAGATAGATAGATGGATGGCTGGATTGATAAATAGATAGATAGATGGATGGATGGATTGATAAATAGATAGGTAGATGGATGGATGGATTGATAAATAGATAGGTAGATGGATGGATGGATTGATAAATAGATAGGTAGATGGATGGATAGATAGATAGGTAGATGGATTGATTCATAGGTGGATGGATGGATAGATAGATAGATAGATAGATAGATAGTGTTCGATATTATTTGATACAGTACAAAAAAAATCTCCATACCCTAGTCATTTGGTTCACCACTCTGGAAGGAGGAGCTTGATCAGGTTTGACTCCGCCCACAGTCAGTTTGGTATGATGAAGGGAATCCTACAAAAATAAATAAAAATTAATTGTTGTACTTTTGTAAATTAAACTGAATGATATATGGTTCATGATTTTTGCCTAAAAGTGAAACAGACGCAGACATTTTGGGGGACAAGCAAACACCAACACACACTAACACACACACAATATTTATAATCATTTATATTCATGTTTATTAAGTGATAAAGAGCTTTCACATTTGTGCATCCTTATATCTGATCAAACACTATAGATATATAAATATGGACGCTAAAATTAAAAAATATTCTTATTTGATATTTGATTTATATTCAATAAAAACTCATTTTCTTCCCAAAGATGTTCACATTTATTTTGAATTCCATGATTATTTGATCATTATTTTAGTTTTAACCCTTTATGATTAGTGATTATGATTACTTCTTCTTTTATAAGTACTTGGTTGCAGAAGGCACACTGAAATTGTTTGCTTAGAAAAGTGATCACTTTCAAGCAGAAATAATGAATGTGCTGAACACCGGAAGAGACAATGATGTAGCTTCCCCTGAGGAGGCAGGATTACAGAAATGATTCAATGAATCAATCAACGAATCAATTAGCTTGCAATGCTTTTCTGCTGCATGATTAACCGGAACCATGAAATGTTTTATCCAAATCAATTTGCTTCCGATTTCTACCTAAATAAGGTTAAATTACTATAATATTATTACTTTTATATTATTTATTATTATTTATATCATTATTTATTACACATTACATTATATTATTATTTATTAAATTATATTATTTCATGTGTTAAACTGACGGTGTAAATTTATTATGCAAGTACATTTCACACATTTGTGCTTTGATAAAATCGTTCACAATGACTCTCGCATCTCGCTTTTCATCTCTGTCTCCTCCAAGTTACACGTCTGTCTCTTGCAAACCACATTCACGCGTTTATCCTCTCTCTCTCTCTCTCTCTCTCTCTCTCTCATGTACTCTCTGTCCTCTCGCCTTTTTCCCAGGAGTGCTTTCTCATCCCTTTTTATTCAGACACAGGCTCCTCCCCTTCTTCCTTTCTTTCTCTCTCTCTCTCTCTCTCTCTCTCTCCCTCTCCCTTGCCCTCTCCCTCCCTCACTCTTGTTCACTTCACTCTCTCCCCCTCCCTCCATCTGGATCACTCCATCTGTGGTCCGGAGCTCAGTGGCGGCGTATCTCTCTGTCGTAAGGGGCAGCTTCATTCTCTCCTGCAGGATGTCGGGCCCTCGCACCAGCTCGGTACTTCTCCTCTTCTGCATGGCTTTCCTCCAGAGTCCGCTGCTGGAGGCCAAGGTAACACATGTAACAGACATCCTCACACACTTATTTCCCATGATAAGCAAGGGCATTCTATATGTCCACAATCTGTGTGTTGTATGTAGCATTTACTTTAGGTCCTCATAGTCATTCCTAATGGTTATTATTTGCTTAATATACAATACTACAGAATTCTCTTACTGATATTTGCAATGGCTGCACATTGTCCATGCTCTTTTTTTTATCAGTGTTGTAAAAATGCCACTAAAAAGAGCACATGCACATAAAATGAACGAGCTCCAAGCATTCTTATTATTAATAATAATAATAATAATAATGATGATGTTGGTGATGATGTTGCATCCATGTGACCATCTGGTCGACGGCGTCCGTTCATGCTGGGTGGATATTTGACTTGCGAGGTGAAGTAAACGCATCCACGTTCATCACCAGGCAACACAGCCGTGTCGCCTCATAAAGTCTGGAAAGATCTCTGATGCTCAAGCTGCTTTGTTTCCAGCAAACACAAAGGCACTCTGGTTATTAAAGCACATGAGCCTAAATTTAGACGCTATTACAGTGAAGGTTAAATATCAAGCCCCTGAGGGGAATAATGATTAACAGGTATGTTTGTTTTTCTCGAAAAACAAATTGTTTTATGGATGCTAGGTATCTCAGAGCGGGGAATAACAAACATAATTTCGTCTTCATCGATGCCTGATAGATAAGAGTGTTGATTTATGCCGCTCTGCTTAATAGCCTTGAGCGTAAGCACTGGAAGGGAAACGACTTTAGGATTATTTCATGCGTTTACAGTTAAAATCTACAGGTTAGATGGCTTGAAATTAAAAACAACATAGGTGGATTTATGAGGATTATGCTTCCTATTATCTCGCATATGTCTGCGACCCAGCCCAGGTCAAGGATGGCGCAAGATTAATTTTATTCCCTGGTAAATAATTGTAATTTAATTCAAAATGCTCATCAATTGAATGATGATAGTGTCTGTGCATCAGATATGTCTACATTTTGCTCTGTTAGATCTGTGTAATGATATGAGAAATATTTATCTATATTTCATATCGCACAATTAACCGATCAGCCAATCAGGTGGCAGGTCAGGAATGTGGAAAAATGTCATCTTGCTGATGGACTGTTTTGAGAATTTGCAGGCAGAAAAATGCCCTGCTGATGCCAGAGGTCAGAAGAGAAATGTCTAGAGTGGTTACATCTGACAGAATGTAGCTCGAATAAACACTCCCAAATGTGCAAATGTGGGGCGCAGAATAGCATCTCAGAACACGTGACATGTTTAACATAGATGCAGAATACTGGGCAAAAACAGGAATCTGAGGCTACAGTGGGCAGAGAATCAATAAAAACTGGACAGATATATAGTGAAGATTGATAAAATCTTGGTTGGTCTGATGAATCTTGATTTATGCAGATGTTAGGATCAGAATTTGGCCTGAATCCATGGATCTAGCCTGAAGCTGGTGGAGGTGGAGTAATGATGTGGGGATTCCTTGGCACACAATGGGGCCATTAATAAAAATTGAATTGTGTTGATGCTGACCAAAATGTGTCCATCTTATAATCCAGCATGATCAGAAAGGTCAGAAAGTAACCTCAGACTGGTTCCATGAACATTCTAGAGCACCTTTAAGGTGTGGTAGAGTAGGAGATTCGCTGCATGCAAGTGCAGCTCCTCTGCAATAATGCAACACGGGTTACCCCAGAACTGACGCTGGGAGCAAAGTACACGCTTACTAGGGTATTCCTAATAAATTGGACAGTGAGCATATATATGGTATTTGATCATCTAGTATGGGAAACGTATGCTATTTTACTACATCCATTCTTCCATGTGACTCATATATTAAGTAAAATAATGAAAAAGCCAGGAACGAGGTACATGTGCGGAGGATACATAAACGAGTAGAATGCCCCGGAGCTGCTGTACCATCTAATTAGCTACAAACATACCGTTGTGAGCCGAGGAGCTGTGCTGTCATGGAAACAGCTTTCAGCAGACACACACACACACACACGCTGATGAATGCAGTGAGGTAATAGAGCGCATATAATTATACTCCTTCCATTCTGTCTTAATCTTCCTCCATGGAAACGACTGGCTGACCTTTTTAGGCTTTAATAATAATAATAGTAATATTAATAATAATAAACATTCAACATATGTCATTACTGTTAATTACTTAATTGCATCCAATTATCTTTTCCATACTACAGAAATATCACAGCATAAATCTGAGCAGTTAAATCTGATACAATCCACAGCTTTAGATCAGTATTAAGTCTATACACTATTCAGGATCATCTCAATTCATCTCCACTGAAGAGCTACAGGGAGGAAAAGTCATTATAGTGTGTCCTTAATTTCACGTCAGCTTCGTAACCCTTATAGAAAGCCGCTACACGATGATGGAACATTCTAGAAGAACAGGATTCAGAAGTAGTATAAAGAACTAATCATCATCTTTGTGACCCTGTGAAGGATAAGCTGGATGGATGGAAGGATGGATAGAAGGATGGAAAAATGGATAGATGGATGGATGGATGGATGGATGGACAGAAGAATGGAAGGATGGATAGATAGATGGAAGGATGGATGGATAGAAGGATGGATAGATGGATGGAAGGATAGATAGAAGGATGGATGGATAGATAGAAGGATGGATGGATAGATAGAAGGATGGATAGATGGATAGAAGGATGGATAAATGGATGGATGGATGGATGGATGGGTGGATGGATGGACAGAAGGCTGGAAGGATAGATAGATAGATAGATAGATAGATAGATAGATAGATAGATAGATAGATAGATAGATAGATAGATAGATAGAAGGATGGATGGATGGATGGAAGGACAGATAGAAGGATGGATGAATGGACAGAAGGATGGGTAGAAGGATGGATAGATGGATGGAAGGACAGATAGAAGGATGGATGAATGGACAGAAGGATGGATAGAAGGATGGATAGATGGAGGGAAGGATGGATGGATGTATGGATGGAAGGATGGATAGAAGGATGGAAGAATAGACAGAAGGATGGATGGAAGGATGGATAGATGGATGGAACGATGGAGAGAAGGATGGATGGATGGATGGATGGACGGATGGATGGAAGAATGGATAGAAGGATGGATAGAAGGACAGACGGATGGACGGATTGTTGGATACTCTTGTTTTGTGTAAATCTGAGCTGATGCCATTTCAATGCAATTTTCCTCAGTAAGTGAACAATAACAGATGGTGATTTCAGTAATAATTCTTACCATTTCTCAATGTTACTGATGATCCAGATGGTGTTTTTGGTTATAACTTGTTCAAATGGTTTGGTTTCATTCCAAATGTGTTAAACAAATGACTCAGACTAAGAGGAGATACAGTGTGTGTGTGTGTGTGTGTGTGTGTGTGTGTGTGTGTGTGTGTGTGTAATAAGTTGCTCACTCGTTTCTGTAAAGAGATAATATAGAGAACATAGCATGGTTACTCTGTGGAGAGGAGAGAGAGAGAGAGAGAGAGAGAGAGAGAGAGAGAAAGAGAGAGAGAGAGAGACAGAAAGAAAGATAGAAAGGAAGGAAGGAAGGAAGGATAGATAGATATTTTGTGTTTATATTATTATATATTTATATTTTGAGTGTACTTTGTGTGTGTGTAATGTGAGTGTATTTTGTGTGTATTTTATGTGTATGTAATGTGTGTGTGTAATGTGTGAGTGTATTTTGTGTGTGTAGTGTGTGTTTTTGTGAGTATATTTTGTGTGTGTAGTGTGTGTGTTTTTGTGAGTGTATTTTGTGTGTGTAGTGTGTGTTTTTGTGAGTATATTTTGTGTGTGTAGTGTGTGTGTTTTTGTGAGTGTATTTTGTGTGTGTAGTGTGTGTGTTTTTGTGAGTATATTTTGTGTGTGTAGTGTGTGTGTTTTTGTGAGTGTATTTTGTGTGTGTAGTGTGTGTGTTTTTGTGAGTATATTTTGTGTGTGTAGTGTGTGTGTTTTTGTGAGTGTATTTTGTGTGTGTAGTGTGTGTGTTTTTGTGAGTGTATTTTGTGTGTGTAGTGTGTGTGTTTTTGTGAGTATATTTTGTGTGTGTAGTGTGTGTGTTTTTGTGAGTATATTTTGTGTGTGTAGTGTGTGTGTTTTTGTGAGTGTATTTTGTGTGTGTAGTGTGTGTGTTTTTGTGAGTGTATTTTGTGTGTGTAGTGTGTGTGTTTTTGTGAGTGTATTTTGTGTGTGTAGTGTGTGTGTTTTGTGAGTATATTTTGTGTGTGTAGTGTGTGTGTTTTTGTGAGTATATTTTGTGTGTGTAGTGTGTGTGTTTTTGTGAGTATATTTTGTGTGTGTAGTGTGTGTGTTTTTGTGAGTGTATTTTGTGTGTGTAGTGTGTGTTTTTGTGAGTATATTTTGTGTGTGTAGTGTGTGTGTTTTTGTGAGTGTATTTTGTGTGTGTAGTGTGTGTGTTTTTGTGAGTGTATTTTGTGTGTGTAGTGTGTGTGTTTTTGTGAGTATATTTTGTGTGTGTAGTGTGTGTGTTTTTGTGAGTGTATTTTGTGTGTGTAGTGTGTGTGTTTTTGTGAGTGTATTTTGTGTGTGTAGTGTGTGTGTTTTTGTGAGTATATTTTGTGTGTGTAGTGTGTGTGTTTTTGTGAGTGTATTTTGTGTGTGTAGTGTGTGTTTTTGTGAGTATATTTTGTGTGTGTAGTGTGTGTGTTTTTGTGAGTGTATTTTGTGTGTGTAGTGTGTGTGTTTTTGTGAGTATATTTTGTGTGTGTAGTGTGTGTTTTTGTGAGTATATTTTGTGTGTGTAGTGTGTGTTTTTGTGAGTGTATTTTGTGTGTGTAGTGTGTGTGTTTTTGTGAGTGTATTTTGTGTGTGTAGTGTGTGTGTTTTTGTGAGTATATTTTGTGTGTGTAGTGTGTGTGTTTTTGTGAGTGTATTTTGTGTGTGTAGTGTGTGTGTTTTTGTGAGTATATTTTGTGTGTGTAGTGTGTGTGTTTTTGTGAGTATATTTTGTGTGTGTAGTGTGTGTGTTTTTGTGAGTGTATTTTGTGTGTGTAGTGTGTGTGTTTTTGTGAGTATATTTTGTGTGTGTAGTGTGTGTTTTTGTGAGTGTATTTTGTGTGTGTAGTGTGTGTGTTTTTGTGAGTATATTTTGTGTGTGTAGTGTGTGTGTTTT